>NW_020799130.1:1362117-1399800 GCF_003259725.1 Athene cunicularia
GTGCGGCCCGGCCCCGAGCCGTCCCCGTCCCGCGGGGGGAACCGCCGTGGGAGCGAGGGGCTGGCGGAGCGGAGCCGTCCGGGAAGGCGGGGGGGGGCGGAAAGTTTCCTTAGAGACCTGTTGGCTGAACAGGGGTTTTACATCCCCCCCTCGGGAACTTCTCCTCCCGTGGCCCTTTCGGTGCTCACGCTCTTCGCTGCCGGGTGGTTTGGGGAGATTTCCCCGGGGTTTAACAAACGATGAGTGTCCAGGCAGCGGCTGGTAGTCAGATCTGTGACTCTGTTCCCTTTTGATTCTTCAGAAACGGTCGGTTTAACTCCTCGTGCCTAATGGTGCTTCGTGACTCTTTGGCAAGAGATAATGTTTATTACCTGTGAAATAATAAACGTTTTCAGTCACATCCCCTAGTGCTAATTTAGATTTCAGTAACGTATGAAGCTGAAAACGGCGTTTCGTCCTTAGAAAAGCTGAGAAGAAGCATCAGTACTTTTGTGATTTCTGCCCGCCACAGCAAAACATGAGGCAAACCAGGTTTTTAGCTCCGTGTCCCTCAGTGTTGTTGTATTCTTGTTTCTCTTTGTTTCTGGCTGGTACCAGCCAACACCAACACGCAAGTGATGACATCGCCAGGCAGATGTGCCGGGTTTATCAGTGCCCGTGTTATGCTTGTATCCGTTTGCTGTGGCATGATTGAAAAGTGAAATTCCCGAAATAACGCCTTCGGAATCCGGTAGACTGTGATATTAAGATGCTTTGCCACTGGAAGTGGTGGGGTCTGGAGGAGGAAATCGTGAGGGCGATGGGAAAGGCCGTCGTGGCGACCTGCTGCTGTTCAACACTGGAGACTTTGCTGCTACAGGTTTCCTTTTACTGTCGTGCATTGATAGTTACTTAGCAGCAGCTGGACTGAGTCACAGCAGATAAGATAAGGCATTCCTTTTCCTCCCCCAGTGCTCAGTGCTTTTCATAAAGTAAGCTGGATCTGTGTGAGAACATACCAATTGCCTGTGCATGTTTTGTGTTTCATATTTTATATGTTTCTAGACCCTGCTGCTGCCCTCAAAGGCCATGGAGAAGAGGTTGGAAGCCAAGTTCAGCATTAGCGCCCGATTTCTGTCACGATACTGCCTGGGAAAACCTGCAAGGGAGCTGAGAAGTCTGCAGTTGTTCTACCTGTGCGCTTGCCTGTGTGCCTTGTGCTCCTCAGCAGGTGATTCTTCTGTTCTCTGTGGGACTGTGTCTATGTTTTTAATGCTATTTATCCCTCTTACTTGTTTAAAATATTCTGAGAGGAAAGTGAAATTATTTGCTGCTAGACGTTGTAGTTTAAAAAACAAACCCTCACCCTTAACAGTTACTAAATGAGCTGTCGAAAAGGTAGATATGGGGCATGAGGGGGTCCCTTCTTATCACACGTAGTGCTCTGATAACCAAGTGCTAGTTTGAGTAACCAGGTGGTCAGCAGCAGGGCGCCTGTCTGTCCCACTGCTGTGCCCCTTCACACGCAGTGTTGGCACTTGCCTGTATCTCGTAGCGAGCTTTCTCTCAGCTTAGAATCTTTTTTTTTTTTTTTTTTTTTTTTTGAAAATAATTTCATCTAAGGAATACTCAAAGCAAACTGGGAAGGCAGGAACATTTTTTTTTTTTAGCCCTCAAACATTCTCCTCAAATGCAGTATGTCAGTGTTGTGTATTTGCCTACAGGCAATTGTTATGTTTGTATTTCTATTTCCTGTTCAAACTTGAGTAATCAATCTCCTGCTCAAGTAAATAACCAAGTTAGTGGCTTGTATGGAAGTTTTCACGTAATGGATTCTGTGGGTTTTGTTTGTGTGGTATTGGGTTTTTTTAGGAAGTTTAGATTCTGACTCTTCAGAGAGACTTGTTAAGTTCCTGTGAGTGTTTTGAGGCCACATCTTCACCAAGAGATGGTATTTTACCCATGAGTCCCTGTAGCATTCACCAGACCTCATTTAAGAAAGTTTATGTGCCTTTTTTTCTCCTCTTTGTTCAAGTTGTGGTGAACTATAGGCTCAAAGCAGCGGTGACCTCGATATATATCAACCCGTGTGACAGCTGCCACAGCTTTCATTTTGCAGGAAGGTTGCTATGCCTAAATGGCAGCAAGATTTGAAAAGGGGATTGTTTTGCTTTGTTTCTTGGTTACGTGGACATGTTCTCTAGGCTGCTGCAGCGGCATCTTGTTTCCTGGACGCTCACCAAGTGACAGATTTGATTAAGCTAATGAGCTGTGTGACCTTAATCAGCTAATTTAGAACCTGGAAAGACATATTTGTACTCCTGGTCCTAGCAAAGGGTTCTCAGCACTGTGTGTTTGGCTGGTGTATCAGGTGGATCGTGTGTTTCCTTGTAGACTGGGCTTCCTGCGTGGCGTTTCCTGTCTTTAGTAATATCTGAGAAGTCTAGAGCTGGAGCTGTGAGTCCTGTGTCACTCTCAGAGGGTGTGCAGGACAGTGCTGCTGTGTTTGAGGGCTAGTCTGCTCGGGAGAGTTAAAACCATGAAGGCTGATGAGTGTGTGGAAATAATTGTATGTGACCTAGTTATCCTCGTGGGGACACTTTTTCCACTGTAGAGCTTTTGTTCTTTTAGTCTTGTTTGTGTCGCTTAGGCAGCAGTTTTGAACTGAGGAGGAATTATGGCTGCTGAGAAAATAATGTGATCATGCGGCGTTACGCAAGAGGAACTATGTTGACATAATTGGTTACATGTGATAGGTTTTAAAAAAGTCTATAGAGTCAAGCCCTTAATCATTAATTTGATATCAGGAGCGATTAACTGCCTGAGCAAGTCGGTGAACCTGAGCTTATTAATAGAAACTGTTCTTGTCCGTTCCATTCCCCTGCTGCTCAGCAAAGCTGTGAGCTGCGTCGCCAGGACAGGAGCTCTCCAGTAACTGAGAAGAGCAGCGGTTTTTGTACTGATATTCTAGGGAAGAAAAAAATGACAAAAACAACATTAAGAAGTGACTAAGCACACACCCACTGTGCAGGCGTCTTGTGATTTGCGTTGTGGCAGGCTGGGTAGGCTGCTGAGGCTTAGGAAGGGAGCTTGTCCTCGGGGACGTTCCCGCTGACAGGTTTCTCGTGCTTTTCTCTGAAGCTGCTGACGCTGACGCCGTCAGTGACCGATTTACCGGCCTCCTGGTCCGACCCAGCCTGCGAGCTCCTGTCTGCAACCTGCCGTGTGTGCGTAGGGTCCAGCAGGAGGAACGGGGAGGGACTGGGAGGCAGCTCTCAGTAAGCAAGTGCTGCACCAAACTCCGTGGAGGTCCCTGTTTGTAAAGCTACTGATGGCAACGTGTGGCTTCTCGTCACAGCAATTCGTTTGGCCCGTAGCGTGTTCCTGCAGCACTCTCAGGAAGAAGTGTTTTGTGAACAGGCCAGGTGGATTTTCCTGGCAAAAAAAAAAAAAATCTTTCCAGAGATGAAATGCGAGTGTAGACTGAGGCGCTCCGCTTCCTGCCATGGCGCTTAGAGTTGTCTGAGTGTGTGATGCCTCCCAAAGACCATAGGACTTGCTTAGATGAAAATCAGTGTGGTTCTGTGGAAAATGGACATCCAGAATGCTGGGCTGGCGTGTTGCGAGCTGCCCCTTCGCTTCTATCGTTCCTGAGAGTTAACTGAGTTTTAATCTATCTGTATACAGCAATTCAGAAACCATACTGGCTAATTTCAAAGAAACATGTCCTAGGTGAGCATTAGAGTTCGGGAAATGAAATCTGGCCAAAATATGATTCGTATCTCTGCATCCCGGTTTAGCAGAGGGTTAAAAGGGAAGCAGAATGCTCTCAGCATGGTAGTGTTGTGTCATCTGGGCTAAGTCCTGGCTCTGGCATACCCAGGAGATGCTTATGCGGATTCAGTTTCTACATTTTAGACGGCTAAATATATGTTTGTGCTCCAGTTCTAAGCCTGTTGCTAGAAAGTTGCTGCTGAATTTCACTGGGTTCTGTATCAAGCCTTAATTTGAGTGGTATGTGTGAGCCAGGGCTGACACCTGAGGAGAGGTGGATGAGCATGGGTCAAGGAGGAGGAGGGATTTTTGGGATGTGGGAAGCAGCACATTTCTCTTTTGCACGGAATATATTAGAGACATTGCTTTGCCTGTAACAGGAAGCGACTTTTTTTTTTTTTTTTTAGGCTAAACTGAGTCTGAACAGCTAAGATCCTCTTCAGATTCACAGCAGTGGTGTTATTCTGCCATTTGTTACTCGTGTCTCTAACTCTGGAGTGCGTGTGTGTGTACACACACATGCACCTTGTGTGTGTATATACCCCCCACCCCATACTCTATCCTCATTCCAGGCCCATCAGGTTGGTGCTGGGGGCTTGTCCCTGCCTGTGTGCACAGTGGGGTCAGGGTGACTGTCAGTCCGAGCACCCCGTGTGCACTGAGGGTGGTGGTTGCCCCGGGCGGCCAGGCTGCTTGCCGTGTGTTGATGAAGTGTGACAAGGAGGGTGATGAATTTAAAGGTGCTGATGTCACCTTCTCTCTGTTGAACACATGCAAAGCTTCGTTTGCTCGTTGCAGTTGGACGTTGCTCGAGTGAAGAGCTTCCCCACCTTCTGTGCAGTTGGGGGTTCAGACACCCATGGGGAGCTCTGATCCTCCGTGACTCGGTCACGGATCTCAAGTGCATTCTGTTGCAGCTGATGTAGCTTTCTGGAGCCTTGGCTTCAAACTGCCTTTGCTGACCTGGCTTTGTAATAAACTATAAATAACACTTTTGCTTCCTGCTTTCTGATGTCTCAAACCCAAACTTTTCCTCATGGTGGTGTGAGTTCCCTTTTTGAGTTGACATTCTTGGCGTAGCAAGAGATTTCAGACAAAAGGTACATGAATATGGCCGTCCTCCTCATTTTAAACAAGTAGCTAATCCGTTCTGGCTGAGAAAGTCCCTGTGTGTGGATACCTTTAGTGATCAGGAGTACCAAAGCTCTTATGCCTGCTGTGTTTGGAATAACTGAATTACAACAAAATATGTCGTATGTCTTCCCCATCTGCTTTCTCTGGTCATACAAGGTTATCCAGGTCATACAGGGTTATAAAAGTGCAATGACTTTCCCCTTCCTTCTGCACCTGGGGGTTGGAAAGTCATGGCACTATTCTATCACTAACTTTGGGTATTAGCTGTGGTTCAGGGGGTCAGCACTGTGGCTGGAATTTCAAGATCTGAAGTCAAATACTTCAGGTAGCCTAAAACAGCCAGATTGGAAGGCACCTGCATCCGTCTGTGCTGCTCTAGTCTCATGGAGTTTTCAAGGATTGGTGCTTCTAAAGGTTGAGGTTGACCACTGCTTGTGCGCTGCACGCTTGATCACAAAAATACCTCCTCCTTTGTGCTTCTGTTTGTGTTGTTGGCACGTGGAAAGCTCCTGCCGTGGAGCAGTAGGCACCTCGCGTGATTGCCTCCAAGAATGGTAAAATGCACTGCAGTGCCATCACCAAATTTTATTTCGTGGATGAGACACGGAGATCTGTGCGGTCTTTCTTCAGTGCCTCAGCATATTCCATCTTCAGTGTGTTTGTAACTGGGAAGTGACAGGAGAAGTGGGGTGAGAATTCTTCTCAGGGCAGACAGAGGGATCAGTAGCCTCTCCATCCATGCCTGGTAATTTGTTTAGTACCCACTGTAGTGAACGTGGGTGTAATGCAACATGAAGTCTGTATGCATTTGGAGTTACTGGAACAGTAATATGTTACTGAACTTGTCTTTATATGCTGTCAAGAAACAGGAACCAGGGTATTACAATTCAAATTCAGACTTCTTTATTTTAAGAGAAGAAAGTTTTCCATTTGTGTTGCGTTCAAGAACTACGTTGCTGACAGGCCGGGAGCCTGACGTGGAGCATATTCTCCAGCTGCACTACTCAGGGTCCAAGTGACATAGTTTGTAAAGTAATCTTCTAGTGACCTATTATCCCTTGGATGCTGAACACAGCACAGTGTAACAGTCCCATAGGTCATTAGTCTATTTTTAGGGAGTCCTTAATCTGCAGAGCTCTGAATTTTGGAAGCCTTTAATCCATTGATCCCTGCAAGCACTCTAATTTTTCATGTTAAAGAAAAAAAAAAAAAAAGACCTCCATATGCAAAGCAGTTGCTACTTTACCACTGATCTGAGATCTGAAGCACCTTGACTTAAAAAAAAAAAAAAAGTTTGACATAATTTCTGTTACAGAAATCACTACAGTGGAGTGGGTGGTGAGGATAGGCCTTGCAGACCTGTTCTAAAAGATGTAACAACTTCCCAAGTGGAACAATTTCAGTCGAAATCAGTGACTGACCTCAAAAATCAGCATGGGAAAAGGAAAAAATGCCGTGGTGCTATAAACCAAGCCGGTGTCACTGTTTCCAGAGTTCTCCTTCAAGGCAGACGGCTATGGGCGGAGGGGCAGTGCTCCTTACTGCTCAGAGTAAGCACCTGCACTCGGGATCCTGGGCTCAAGTGGCTTGAGCCCCGTTACTGTCTGAAAGGGTGGTGGTCCCTTTGGTAGGAGGTGCAGATTGCTGCTTCGGATCTCGTGTCAGTACTGGGTACTGAGGCCAGGTGTGGGTTCTGAGAACCCCCCGTTTTACTGTCTCTACCCTCTCTCCCGCATTACTCCCGTGCCCTGAATTCATCTTGACAGTAGTGATGAGGATCTGTTGCCCGGTGCTTTCAAGGATTAAGAATTGTTTTTATTTATCTTCCCTCCCCTTTTCCCAGATGCAAACTGGAACAGATCTAAATGTGAGCCGGGAAAAATCCTGTTTGGTAGCCGTTTGAGATCGTGGGAAGATCACCGTTTACAGCTTCTGGAAGGATTTCATACACTCCGGTCCTGTCACGCTGCTTGCTGCCAGAGCCCCACCTGTGATGCCTTTTGGTTCTTGGAAAATATGTGCATCCAGGTGAACTGCACTATGCCTGGCGTGTGTCAGGCAAACAGGACTGGCTTTTCTGACTCTGTCTTGGTGTTTTTAAAGAAATCAAAAAGCACAGAGAACTTAAAGTTCCAGATGGAAGGTGACACCAAGACCTGGTCTCACAAGTGGTTGGACTGGGGCATCCCTGTCCAGAGGAAAAAAAGACTGCGGAGGTCATTCCAGACGTGGAGCTTGGCAGGTAGCAGGGTGGAGCCCCTGGAAAGGGATACAGCAGCGAGCCCCAGCGGCGAGGCTGCAGCTGGAGCATCAGCCAGCAAATCTAGAAGCAGCCGAAGTGAAGCAGAACACTTGAAGGATCAAGTCCTGAGGCGCTTAGTAGCAGAGAGGCCTGCTCCTGAAGGCCACCCAAATCAAAAGAAAGACTCGCTGAAAAGTGGACAGAATCCAAGAGAGCAGAAAACCAAAAGCCCGTTCCCTTCTAAAAGCAATAATGTGAACAGATCCAGTGACACAGACGGTGTTGGCTTGCCACAGGTAAGTGTGATGGCTGGGGCTGAAACGGGGCTGCGGGGACAGCCGTCACCCTCCTGCTCCATCTTGCTTTATGCTGACTTTGACTTAAAACTGCTTAAGTGATAGGAAACCTTCCTGGATGCCTGCTTGCAGCCTCCTGTCCACAAGGCAAGGCCAAGGGTTGGGGGTTTTGTTTGGTTTGGGGGGGGCAGGGGGGTTATCCCCCTCTTTCTAGCTGGGATAAACTGTCTTTGGGGAGGCGAGGGGAGATGAAGGTCACGATAATGCTTACGTGTGCACAGGCACACAGCATCCTGGCCAGATGAGAAGGGAAGGTGAGATGTGATGTCATTGGGAAGTCCCTGGACCTTGAAAGCTGTTACCTGTGAAAGTACCTTTTTAGATCCGCAAAATAAAATAAACTGTTTTCCCTTGAGCGCTGAATTGAGGCAGTTAAATACGTTACTTTACAGGCTCATGCGTAGAGTTTCCAGTGTGCTTTTCGTGCCAGCCTGCTTGCTTGAGTTGGCATCTTAATGCCAAATTTTGTTCTGTTTTTGAAGACTGCGTCACTTTCTCAAATCCACAAAAGCTTACATTGGCGTTGGTTGAATGAAAGCAGTTTAGTCTCTACTCCAAACACGTACAATGTTAAACTGGTAAATATAGATGTTAGTCTTTAAAGAGAAATTGGCGCATTTGAATTGTTAAATTATATTTTTAAATCCGAAAATAGTTTTCCGAGCCTTATCATACAAAAAAGTCCGTGCATTTGTGGGGGTGAAATAGAAGGCGTTCTACTTAGCGAAACTGTTCCTTAAATGCCTTTTGCCGTGTTTCTAGCACTTGGCACCGTTGAAGCCTAATGCCTTTTCCTGTAGTTATGTTGTTCTTCTAGAAACTTGACTGAATTTGTTTCTCTCCCTTGTATTCAACTCTTGGTTCCAGGTAGGGCTGTGCCTGGTCAGAGCCACCACCCTGCAGAGCAGGATGTGGAGAGCAGCCAAGGGACACTGCCGAGAGCTCCAGGGCAGCCCGGGTGAAATCATACACTAAAACTTTTTACAAATGTTTGATTTTCCAGAACCCCACAGCATTTAGGGCTGACTTAAGATCTCAGCTTTCTCTCCCTCCTGCAGTACTGCAGCATTTCCACCCTGCTTGTTCTTTCCTCCTCCTAATATCTGAGATTTACACACCAACCCCCTTCTCTCAGTTGTTAAGCGTGCTACGTCTGAGGAGGCTTCTTCACAGCCGGTCTTAAATGCCTTCCCTTGCTCTTGGGTAGTAGTTGTTGTACCTCCCTGCTAGTTCAGTTTGCAGCGCTGCGTTCCGAGTTGTCATACTCTTACTGTTCAGTGCCTGTCAAGTAAACTGGTTGCAAATATTAAATTAGATGGATAAATCGGCTTCTGAATATTGCTGAGTATCTAGGCTATGTTCCCATCTTTAGGAAGCACTCCTGTTGTCATTAGGGTGCACTGTTGGATGTGTGCTGAGGAAAGGTTTTTCTTCTTACTGTGTTTTTTTTTTGCTAGTGAAGTCTGTATTTCTTGACAAAATGCAGGTTCCTCAAAATAAAAACTTCTTACTAAAATGTGCTGGCTGTGGTGGAATTCCTGGCAATCACATTTTTGAGTTTTAGGATGGAGTTTTTGAGGAGGAGAAAGAATTAAAAAATCCACCGTAATAGGAGTGTTGAGCTGAAGCTGGTTCTACCCAGCCCTGGGCTAATTCCTTGATTATTGAACCGTCCAACTTTCACCTGCAAAATATAAGGCAAGCTATGCAGCTGTCCTTGTGTTTCTGATCTGAGAGCAGCTTAAATTAGGCCAAGGATATAACATTCAGGGCTGTGTACTTGGGGCATGGCCAGCCTTTGCAGGAGGGAGATGCTAAAGCAGGGAGTTTTCCAAGTTAGGTTGGTTTGGGGCCAACATAAGTCAAAGTTACACGCATGCTGGAATTGGTAGAATTTCACTTGGGCTAGATTTGGTGCAGTACATGGAGCCCGTGGCTTCAGCAGGTGAGTGCTGGGTGTTCCGTACTGTCCTTTAAGGAGGTTTGGCAGGTGGGAGAATGCTGGATCATTCCTGTGTGCAAAGCAGCTCGTACCTGGGAGCATCAAACATCCGAAGTGGGAAAGGACATCCGAGGTTAAAGCGGCTCTTAACTCCTCGCTAAAAAGGGAGAAAGAAATTAATGTGCATAGTCTCCTTTTCTGTTGATGAGCATTGAATGTGTGAAGGCAAATCTTTTCCTTTGTTCGGAGCAGGTAAGTGACGGTTTTAGGAAGGAGTTGCCTCGCTGAGTTTTAATTTTCCTCTTGCAGTTCCGATAGCTCCGTAGCCATCTGCAGTGTCACTCGCTCGTGTGCAGCTGGCTTTAATTTCTGGTTTTACTGTATCCATGCTGTGGAACCAGAGGTGGGTGAAGGAGAGTGTATCAGGATAAACCGCAGTGCACCCTGCTCATCAGCCCTTAACTAAGGAAGAGAAATTTGTGCTTTTCCATTAGTGAGTGACACTTTCCAGGCACCATTTTTTTTTTCCCTGCCTCGTTGTAGAAATACTTGTCAATTTTAAAATATAGCAATGCATTTAATAGCCAACTGGGAGAAGTATTTAAGTGCAGCACTGCTGAGGAGAACTGCAGCACTGCAGCAGCTCTGCAGCAGACTGGAAAAGCCTGCAGCCTTTAAAGTGGAGTTGTTACAACGGAGCCAGGAGCTCATTCCTGCACTCCCAGTCCTGGGTACCCTTGGCCCTCCCGAGGCCAGTGTTGGACTCTTGCTGTCGTGATTCCTTCTGGTGCTGGGCACTTCTCACCCTGTGAGGAAGGAGGGAGGGTCAGTCCACAGCCAGCACTAAGTCTGTAGTGGTTTGTGACATTGCCCACGTTTTTGTGTCTTAAGGGTTTTTGCAGACCTAGTGAAAACAACTAAGGACACACAATCAAAGCTGAAAAGAGCCTATTTCGTAAATTCAAACCAGGCTTAGCAAAGTAAGACCCGTTTAAATTAAAAAAATAATAGAATTCCAGAACACAGGGTTGTTTTTTTTTTCAAGTAACTTATGTTCAGTGTGGATTCTGATGAACATACCTGCTCTAGTCCCATCCTACAGACGTAGGACACTCAGACAGGGAGAGCAGGTCACTTGTCTGAGGCCAAAGGCAGTTAGGGGTTGGAATCAAAAGTGTCTGACACTTTTACGTTCACTCAGGCCAATATGCCACTTCTCTCTATTTTCTAAGCTAATAAGATGGGACAGCTGGCAAACTTCTAGTCTCCTCCTCGTTTATCCCCAAGAATGAAATCTCTGTTCTTTGCTCTGAAGAATTTGGGGTTATGGAGGAAAGATAAGAAATGTCTCAGCTTGCAAGCATGAGAGGCATTTTTGACTGTTACGTTGCCCCAGGCAAGGCTTATCTCATTCGAGATCTCTGCAGACATTTGGCTGTCAATTCATCCTGAAGCCTTCTGGAAGGAAGAGGATCTCTCTTAACTGTAAAGCTGTGGGGGGTTTTTTTTAGGCATTAAAAAGTGAGTCAAGGAAGCATCTGGCTCACTGAAAATATTACCAAGCGAAGTGGAGACTCAGCTGCCGTGCGCAACGGGCGGGTGCTGGTCGTCTGCATGTTTGTGACAGCTTTTCTTTCTTCTGGGTTGATTCTTGCTAAGCAAGAAATGCATTCCCATAGTGATACGAAGTCACAGAGGCTTTTTCTGCCTTTCCTAAAGAGTCTGTCTCAGGTGGCTGAGTTCCTGCCTGGCTCTTCCCCTCCTGTCGTGCCAGCGTTTCTAACTTCATCTTCCTTGAATGCTTGGTAAAAGGCAGTCGGTGTCCTGCGCTGACCAGAGCTATTGGTGGGTGTAAGGTGGCACTGCTTGGGGCAGGCACCTGTCCTGGGGCTGTGACAACGAGCAGCACAGAGCAGTATGCCAGGTTTTGCCTATACCTTTGTTCCGAAGAATCCGTAGTTTTGTCAGAGATAAGGGAAGCCCATCAACAAATAAGCAAATAGAGAAAAACAGCTTATGTCTGTAACACTAACAGTGTTTGTTTCTTTGGCACATAAAGCCCAGACGTTAATCAAACGCACAGATGAGTTGTTTTAAAGGCTGTGACTGAGGGAAAATTAGCAATGATTTGCCCAAGACTGCAAAAAAACCTTGCAGAGAAGCCTTCAGTGCCTTCATTGCTACTCTTGGCTTGGCTGGCTGTTAGTACGTGCAGCATACCTTTATTTTTACAACTGGCATTTAGTGTTTTCTGAAACCCAGCCTATTTACTGACCAGGATGTTGCCCACCGTGGTCTGGAGTGTTTTTCCAGTTCTTGTTTCCTGGACTGAATGCCAACAGCATGATATAAAACATTGAGAATATTTCCTCCAATACGAGTTTCTTGATCAGTGGGGAGTTGTGGTGGGCAATTCAGCTCCCAAACGCTTCCCAAGTCGAAGATGGTAAATTGCTCCATTTAAAATATCTAGCAGATGCTCTCAAAGTACGAGTTAGCTCAACAAAATGTGCTACACACATGTACTTCATGGTGGAAGGTAAATTGTCAGGAGTATTGCCTGGCAGGCGAAGAACTGGAATGGGGCTAGGTACTGTAAAAGGAATTTTCTGATGAAAGAAAGGAAATTGTGCCTGCCACTTTGATTATTTTCAATAAAGAGGCTCATCCTGTATGGATGTGAGCAAACTTTCTGCCTGCAAGCTCGGCTCCCTGCCCCAGCAGCATCTCCTGTGGCATGCACGCAGGGAACTGCTCGTGTCAGGTCACGTTGCTTTGAAGAGTGATTCGGAAATAAATTTCCTCTTGCTGCGAAGGTTTGATTATTATATAAAAATGCCATTGCAATCCTCCCGCTTTGTGCTTGCCAACTGCACAGCTTTAGAAAAAGGAATACGTAGCCAAAATAAATGGCCCAAATGAACCCCAGTTCCTGGTTCCTGTTTTTTTTGCTTCTGTCTTATCCCACTTCTTTTAGCTCCACTCACTGCAGTTTCGAACCTAGATCTTCTGTCGCATTTGCCACATCAACAGCCACGGTACTCAGGGTGCTGTGGTTAAATGTGTGGTCTTAACTGGCGTTCAGCTGAGCTAGAAACCCTACCTGCTGTGGAGGAAGAACATGAAGAGTCACAGGATCGTAGAACACCAGCTTGGAATGACCTCAAGGATCATCTGGTCCAAGCTTTCTTGGCAGAAGCAGGGTCTGGACAAGCTGGCCCAGCCCCCTGTCCAACTGAATCTTCAGAGTGCCCAATGTTGGGGAATCCACCACTTCCCTGGGGAGATTATTCCAACAGCTGATTGTTCTCCATGTGAAAAATCTTCCTCTTGTGTCCAGTCAGAATGTCCTCAGGAATAACTTGTACACATGACCCCTTATCTTTTCCATGGGGCAATGACCCCTCATTTCCCCATCCCTGAGGGACCCCACTCATGACACGTTGCCAGTTTGAAAAACAATTGTTTGAGAAACAATTCAAGAGAGAGAAGGAAGCAATAAAACATCCTGCTTCTGGGAAAAAACAAACCAGGGACTTTTCAGCCTCCCTAACTAGAGGAGGTGAAGTGCAACTTAAACACAGCAAAACAAAACTGACTTTCAGGGTTCAGCTCAAACTAAGACAACTTTTTCCTTTACAGATCCACCCAGGAACATCCGCACCAGAACCATTGGCATTGGCCACGTTCTCCAGTCCTGTAGCCCAGGGCTTGACAGCCACAGGGAAGACGGAGAAGCCCGGGCAGCCGGATGATGCTTTGGTCCATCCTCACTCCTCAGACGTGTTGCCCACCGTCAGCCCCGTGCCAGCAAAAAGCCCAATGAAGATACAGACAGCCACTTCTGTGCCAAGTGGAGTTCCCCCAAATGGCAGCATTCCTACGATCCAGACCAGCCCTGCTGCGTCACCAAGCACTACTGCCACCACACCAGGTGAGAACAGGCAGAAAACACCCCAGCAAATGTCATCTGGTCAGGTTTTGGTGACAAGCCGTAGCAGCGTTGAACAATATGAGATAATTTCAGAAATTCTTACCTTTGAAAAAGCGTAGGTGCCAGTTGGACCTCATTAATTAGCGAGTTCTGAGCTTGGGACTTTGGCATCGTAAATCCATGTAACCGTTGGATCCATTTCTGAGAACAGCCTGAAAGTAATGGTGATATCTTAATTCCCAAAGTGGAAGTTGAAGCGTGGTGTAAGGTGTGGTCCCGTGAAGCATTCTGTCAGTTCCCACTGCTGTCTATCAAGTTGAGCAGAAACCTTAATGTCTGCTCAGAATGGGGTGTGACTGATACTTTTCTCTCTGTCCCCGAAACGTCTGTGCACAGTACAGCCATGGGGAACAGCATACTTGGCTGTTAGCCCATGCTTTGCAGGAAAATGATGTTTCTATTCGCACTGGTATTTCTTAAAACAAACTATTGAAAATGTACAAAAGCCAAAATGCGCTTTGGACGGCTCTGTTAGCTCGCCCAGGCCGTTAGCTCACCCTCTGAGGACGTGTACGTACAGCGAATGGTGTATACTGGTTGTGTGAGATCTCAGAATTCAGTTAATCCAGTTTGCTGAAGTATTCACGGCGGAGTTTCTTTTGAATTTAGGGTTCCTTTCCCTTACAAGGGAACAAATGGAAAGTGTAAAGGAAACGCTGCATCCAAAGACGTTTTTGGCAGGAAGCACATTGGATGCTTATACAAGTTAGTTATACAAGTTAGTATTCTTTTTAAGGGTTTACCCCAGCTAAAACTGGAAAATATATTTTAAACATCTTCAGTGGCTTGTGTTGGAAAAGTAACATAGTCACAGCCTCCTTATTTTGCTAAATAATACAAAAATGACGTGAAGGGTCGTTTTTCCAAGCAGGGTTTGGGGATTTTTTTTGGTCTGTTTGTTTGGGTTTGGGGTTTTGGTTTTTTTTTTTCCTAATGAGATCAGATTTCTTTTTGCCTTGGAACTGTTTGCAGCTGAAAGACTGATGGAGTTATGCTATCCCAAGACCTGGAGTAATTGAGAGGGGAAGAAAAGAATTTGATGAATTTGTTTTCTTTTAGTTAACAGGTTAATTCCAGTAGCTCATAAACAGATGGAAGAAGGGCTAAATGTTTAATGACATCTTCCCTATCTTCTTTAACTTGGATTTTTTGTGCATTACTCTATAACATTGCCTTTGACAGGGTCAAATTAGGGTAAAATGACTTTAATTCTTGTTTTCTATGTGTAATTCCAAGGCCCGATAATAAAAACACAAAAATAAAACAAATGGGAAGGGAAGAGGAGGATGAGAAACGCAGACAACTTTCTGGTTACATTAATGCTAATAACAAGCAGAAAAGTCACCGGCCACAGTTTTCAAGTCTTGACCCTGTAGTCTTTAAAAACAAACTACCTGTCAATTTACTTGGAATGGAATGGCAAGAAAATTCTTAAGAAGGGGTGGAAGAGAAAATATAAATAAAAGCAACAGGTTTGTATTTTGAGTTTCCATGTTCCGTGTAGTAGCTATGCAGTTTTTTAAAAAAATCTCTTAGCCCCCAAGCAGTTTTTCAAAAAAGAAATACCTTGGATTCTTCATATATTTGTGAAGATGGGGAATTGCAGTTTGGTAAATAGCAAGTGTTTGTCTTGCTGTGCCATGAGACTGCAGCTGGGTTCTCTGCCGAAAACCTGTCAGGTAAAACCCTTTCCGTCCTCCTGGACCTGGTGAATATTCCCCTGTACAGGGCCTGAGGGTCACGTTTCAGCTCTTTTAGAAAAGGAGCAAGAGCTGCACAGTGTCTGCAAAGAGAAAGACGACTGAGTCATTTGGGGCTTGTCTTAAAATTGTAAAACCCCATTAGTGCTTTTGCATTAACACTGAGAGCGAAACCTGAAACGAGAGCTATATTGAGTGATGGGCTGTTTACAAAATACAGCCATTTGTAGCTGGTTTTTATTCCACCGACTCTGAAACCAAGGTGGGGTTTATGTATGTATTTAAATGTTTTTCCTGTTCCTCGTTTTCAATTCTGTGTTTCTCCCTCTCAGCTATGAAGGAGCTGGTAGTTTCTGCTGGAGACAGCGTCGAAGTGACCCTGCCAAAGAATGAAGTTCAGCTGAATGCGTTTGTGCTTCCTGAGCCTCCACCCCGTAAGGCTTCCCTGGGGTTCTGCTAAGGGCTTGTGATGGTGAAATGGCAAACAGGGATTACATCTGATATTAAATAAGGACCATTTTGAAAATGTGTCCTGTCAGAGAACACTTTTCCTGTAGAAATTCCTCATTCCGTGCTGTTACCTCATGCTGCCTCTCACAGAAAATAGCAAGACTCAAAAACCACTGAAAGTGCTACAGAGAATTAGATTTGGGAGATGACATTCTCCACGTGGTCTGTGAGGAAGCAGTGGATCTTCGGCGTCTGTTTGTGATATTTGCTGATAGGTGACAATCTGTCTTAGCCAGTGACCTCTCATTTGGGAGATTGAAATCTGACGCGGGGGGTTGGCGTGCTGAGGGACACGCTTCTATACACTTCTCATTTCATCATGCAAATCATTCACAGGTATTTCTGAAGTTCTGATCTATGGCTCTGCCCACACTGGCCGTGAGAGACTGCAGGGGAGAGGCAAGCATGTTACGTGTTGTGCAGCAACAGAGAGAGAGGCATTCCTGTTCAAAAACTGGCCTTATGCTGTCTCTGCGGGATTTAAGGGCACAATAAGAATTTTCTCTCTTATTATTCTGGAGATGTGATTGTTCCCAAGCTCTTTAATGCCTTAGAGGCTGAAAGATGGGGTTTGGCTCCAGAGTAAATGTGTTTAGAAGCACAGATTGTCTCTTTTCCTGGGTATATTCCCAAAAAGCTGCAGCCCAAACTCCAAGCTGTCTCATTTCTCCATAGTGCAGCAGAATGTGCCTTGTAAATTTGTAAATGTTTAAATGTTTAATACTTTACTTTTCTTTAGCATGTCTTTTAAAAACAAATGTCTGGACCTTTTTTTTTTTTTTTTTTAAAGGAACCACTTATTCCTATGAGTGGGAATTGATTACTCATCCAAAAGACTACAGTGGAGAAATGGAAGGGAAGCACTCCCAGACCCTTAAGTTATCTAAGGTAAAGCTTTTTCTGCTTTGAATCCTGTTGTGTTAAATGCCAGGTGGAGAAGATGGGGACCCTGGCAGCCAGGAAAGACTTGTATGTGATTTCAGGGTGAATAGGAAATTGCATGATGGGCAGCCAGCCAACACTTGACTGCAAGCCCTCTTCTAAGTCTCTTATAAAAAAGGAGATTGATTTGGCATGAGGGAAAGGAGAAATTGATTTCAGGATCTAAAAGCTGCCTACAAGCAGTGTGTCAAGCTGTACAAATGGCACAATTTAACATTAACAAAGGGTTGTGAATATTTCTGCGACTGAAACAGTGTGGTGGTCTGTTTGGGTCTGAAGCCTTGTACTGCCCACTGGAACAGGGACTTGCTGATTCCATTAACGAGAGCCCTGGAGTACCTTGCAGCACACCCTGGCTGCTGCTTTTGGACAAGCTCTAACAGTGAAAGGATTGCCTGTTTCTGCACATGGGGAGACTTAACAAGGAAAAGGATTTAAATATTGGTTGAAAATACAGTTCCGTATTTACGAAACATTCCTTTGAGCATCTTGGATTCTGCTGCACTCGGGAAACTACAGTCTTTAGTCACAATCCCATGTAGAGAAAAGCCCTTCGAAAGGAGCGTGTCTATCTCTGTCAGGGTTTCAGCCTTTTGGGTACCATGATTACTGGCCAGCAGCTAGTCCTTCACCCTCTCATCTTGGTTCAGCGGTGAGGGACGAAGGGCTGACAGCCTGACTCGTGTCACCTAGAAGAGAAGAAATACCTTCCTTTGTAAAAACACACAAGAAGAGATTTTCTTCTCTTATGTGCAGCCTTTCTCATCTCAAATACAGTCTGCTAGTACAGATTCCTGTGGCCAGACAACCTGAACTAATCTCTGTTATCTCTTGTTCTGTTTGCCTATTGTTGCTAGAAAATAAAGCCTGACTGACAATCCTGTGGCACCTGTGACAGAAAGAAATTTCTGCGTACCCATTGTAAACTAAAAGTAACACCATTTTGGTGTGGAAACCATGCTTTGCAGCTTGAAGCTAATTGCCTGTGGTTTATGCTGCCGATGTGCTACTGTGCCAGTGTGGTAACTTGACCTTCTCACGGCTCCTGGCAGGGTGCCACCATCCTGAATGTAAATTATCTTCTGTGTTTGCTTCCAGCTTACCGTTGGTCTGTACGAATTCAAAGTCGTCGTTGATGGGGAAAACGCACGTGGAGAGGGTTACGTGAATGTAACGGTGAATCCGAGTGAGTTGGTGGAATTGTGTCTCTTTTTAAGTTCGTCTGTCTCTGACAAACCCTGATACCTGTAGCCTGGTGGTTCGGTTATTTGAGTGGACTCTGGTTTAACGTAGTGAAGATCCGTTGTGCTGTGAACTGGGTATAGACGTATGTGTATTGTCATATCCTGAGATGTGAAACTCTTACTAACACACATAGCTATTTCTGGGCTGAGCACTCAATAAAAGAGCTGCAATACTGATACAAAAGCACTCAGCAAGTGCCTCACCCTGGAAGGGCCACTGCTTCAAGAAAAACTAGCTGTAACCTGGTAAAAAGCTCATAGCAGCAGGAGCAAAAAATGAAGGGAAGCCAGAGCTCTGAAGTTCCTTTGGAGGTTCTTTTCTTCCCTGTCTAGTAAAGAATGTCATTCCCAACCACAGGCAGGTTAAGTCAAATCTTATTCCTTACTGTAAGACGTGGTTTGCAGATGAGCTGATGTAGATATAATAGCTTGTGCTGACTGTCTCACCAGGTCTCACTTTTTAAATGGCCTCTGCAAAGAGACAGCCACGGGTTCTGCATCTCCTTTTATGCAAAAAAACCCCTTTATTCGGCACACTTCAGCAAGACTTTTTCAACAACCTTTGTGGGCAAAGAAGTCCTCTTGCTCTCCCTAAATTAGCAAGAGTGTGTGGTTGGCCTTCTGGATGCTGTTGCTGATCATTTCCTTATAAGCAGTGAATCTGCAGCTGGCAGCCTGCATCAAAATTGTTCATTTTTCGGAGCAGCAGCCAAATTTCGGCAAGAAGCTTTAGGTGCTGCTCGTAGAATGGTCTGTGCTTGAATGCTTGACCCAGGATTGGGGAACTGGTGCAGTGCAGCCATTTCCAGAGGACCAGTGTGGTGGCAGTTCACCTCTTTGCTTTTTTAAATCCCTTTTGTTAGCAGCGTTTCCTCAAACCTGGTGTCTAACTTGCTGAAAGCCCGAGTTGCTGTGGCTGACTGTGCAGCTCTCTGCAGTCAGTCGGATCGGTGGCTGTTTTGGAGCTCTGTGGCACAGCAGCCCCACACTTTGAGCTCCTCCTGGACTCCCTGGCTGCAGGATTTGGCGGGTAGACAGGGCTGGGAGAAGGAAGAGGCCGTGCAATATGTACCCTGCTGCTCCTGGCGCACACAGGCAGTCGGTTTGCAGAGTTCCTTGGCCAGGGCTTTTTATCGTGATCTGCCTGTAGATGTCATTGTAACAGCTCGGTTATTGTTGCAGAACCTCGGGTGAATCAGCCTCCTGTTGCCATCGTGTCCCCGCAGTTCCAGGAGATTTCACTGCCAACCATTTCAACTGTTATTGACGGCAGCCGTGAGTACCTGCAGGTTTAAGTGCAGTGGTTTAGCAAGCCTGGTTTCTGTGTGTTTGGTTCGGGGCTGGCCCTTGGGATCAAGTTGAAGAGGAGCTGGCTGCGACACTGTCAAACACACTTCAGCAAAAAGACTCAGCCTCTCTTGCCAGGAGAGGGGAATACGCCCATGACAGCACCTCTTCCATCTTCCCTTTTGAAGGGCACTGGCCTGAGCCAGTCGCCTAAAAAAGGAAAATCTCTAGAGGTGTCTGCTTAGAATAAAGAAAATGACTGTCAGTCAAAATTATTGGCCTCTTCCTTTAAGCTTCAGACGTATTAGCTAGCTAGCAAACACCACCATTACTGATCCTGGCCTGCACTAGGGCTTTTCAGGAGTTTCTTTAAATACATTCAGGTTGTTTTACCCCCAACTAGTAGTATTTTGTCAGTGTTTTGGTTTGGGGTTTTTTGTCTGCCCCCAGCACACGTACAAACCTGGGATTAAGGGTGTTTGAGTGTACCTGTGAAACAGGGTAGAGGAGAGCATCCAGCTGGGTATCAGAGCATAGCAGAGACCTCGGGGTTTGGACCAAAAATGCCTTTGCCTTCTAAGCCCAGGACTGACATAGAGCACTGAACATCTGGGGTTTGTGAAGCTGCATTTTCCAACTCCTTGTATTTGCAATTTTTTTTTTTTCTGTAATTGAACCAGAAAGCACTGATGATGATAAAATTGTCAGCTATCACTGGGAAGAACTGAAGGGTCCTCTGCGGGAGGAGAAGGTTTCCAGCGACACTGCCATATTGACACTGACCAACCTGGTACCCGGGAATTACACCTTCAGGTACGTTATACCCAGAAGAGTCAATCAGTTCTCATCCCTTACGAGTAAGATGTGAGATTCCTGAAACATTAGTCTGTTTTTTTTAAAAAAAAACCAAAACAAAACAACCACAAAAACAAACAAACAAAACCCCAGAAAAACCAAGAGGGAGAGAACTCTATTCTGTGATTTACTCTCTCTCTCTCCTCTCCTGCACTTTCAGGTAGTTTCATAGCTTTTCCCTTCAGAAGAGATAAGCTACCCAGCTACTTCTTATTCTGAAGTTGCAGCACTGGTTTAAGGTGATAGCAGAGTTGTCTGCCAGTGCTACAAAAGGTCTCTTGAAATGTCAAAACTAAACTGTTGGGGTAAAGGCTCAGGAAGAAATGCAGTCTTTAAATCCAGTTTTTAAATGCAAGGTGTCTTGTATAAGTGAATGAGGCCTAATGGTTTTACACATGTACCTGAGCAATAGGTAGTAGCTGATTTTAATGTTTGCTCTGTGATTTTTTAATTTTTTTTTTCCCTTGGTCTGCATTTTGGTGTGATGTCCACGCACTGCATCAGCAGATCTATTTAGAATAAATTAAACCCGAGTACCTGTAACTGAACACTGTTTTCCTCTTAGGCAGTTGGTATATGAAGGAATCAGATCGATGCTCAGACCTTGATTCAGCAAAAAGCAGTTGTGGTTTGTGGCCCCGGAGGCAGCGTGCTGTGGTCAGGCCACTTGTGGATTAGTGATGAACTTGTGTGTCCCTGTTAACGAACATCTCTGACAGGAGGCAGTGTCGCGCTCAGGGAGGTCTTTTCCATCACAACTCTGTACTTGAAAGCTGATGATATTTCACTAGTACAGTTTTATCTTGGAACTAGTTGGTAGATTTCCAGTGAGAGATGGATGTGGCTGTTAAATTTCTTGCATTGCTTTGAGGCTGATAATTGGGCATTTGGGGGAAGTTTCTATCCAGAGAAATCACAGTTGTCTCAAACCATAGGTTTTATTCACTTCAGAAAAAAATTACTATCCTGTCCTTAGAAGTGTCTTAAGTTTCTAACTCTTCTTTTTCATTTCATTTTAATTTTTAACTCTAGCCAGTGTTTTCTATTCAGCTCTGATAATAATGCCTCTTCACTGCTTTCACTTTTTTTTTTTTTCCCCTCCACCCTTCAGTCTAACAGTAGTGGACTCGGATGGTGCCAGCAACTCCACCACTGCAAACTTGACTGTGAACAAAGCCGTGGATTATCCTCCAGTGGCAAACGCAGGCCCAAACCAAGTGATCACCCTGCCTCAGAACTCCATCACCCTCTACGGGAATCAGAGCACCGATGATCACAGCATTGTCAGCTACGAGTGGCTGCTCAGCCCTAACAGCAAAGGGAAGGTGATGGAGATGCAGGTCAGTGCAGGTCTCTGGTACTCCACCTCGGTTACTCACTAGCTGGCTTTTTTTTTCTGTAACAAACCATTTTTAATTGACTGTTAGCAGATGTTTCTCATAATCCCACAGAGCCAGCATCTGACGATTAAATATGTACTTAAAAATAAATCCATGTGAAGCTGGTATGGCTTAGTGACTGAACTGGTCACCAGTCTAGCCACAGGTTTTCATGGGCAGCCTGTTTTCCTTTTTTGAGCAATGCAGTTTAAAATACTGCTGAAGAATGGAGGATTGAGAGAGACGGGAACTCGTTGGCTTTGGATTCTGATGTCCCACACAACAGGTCTCCGCACAGCGTGATCACACCCACGTATCTCGCTTTAACCTTTGTGGCTGCTAGGGGAGTGTGCTCTTTCTCTGTTCAGTTGCTGACTTCTCAGAACATCAGTGATGGCTAAATCAATGACAGTATAATAGGGATGCTTAAGTGCTCTCAGCAGGTGTGGAAGCCAGGCTGTGTGCTCTTTTAGGAGCTATCAGTCAGGATGGTATTTAGATGCACAGGACACCTGTTGTGGTCATGCATTTCCGTAGCTGGACAAACACAAGGGATTGGATCTTCTGGGTTGAACCTTGGAGTCTCAACTTTGCTGATACTGGCCAGACGCTCCTCAGTACTAGACAGTAGAAGCTTGTTTCCATGTCATCATTTTTCTTTTAAGGATTATTACTGCTGTCAAATTTACGGAATAAGAACGTCCGTGAATCAGATTCACAAGGTGTATGATTTGCACAGGGCTCCCCAGAGGTTTTGCTCAAGTTGAGTCTCAGAGGTCAGATGTATGGCATTACTCTTGTTATGTTCCACAAGAGTGTCCTTGTTGCTGTGCATGAATTTAGCTGCGAGAGCTTTGCACGCTGAAGTGGCACCAACTTCTGGCCCATAGCAGGAGCTAGTAAACAGCCCCTAGAACCTGCTGACAACAATTGCAGAGTCCCCTGGTCTATCCTCTGTGTGAGGATTCTTTATAATACCTGAATATGTTTTCTCAAAGGGGGTGAGGACACCAGTCTTACAGCTCTCTGCGATGCAAGAAGGTGATTACACTTACCAGCTAATAGTGACTGACTCTGCTGGGCACCAGTCCACTGCGGAGGTCACGGTGATCGTCCAGCCAGGTAAGCTGCCTTTAGATGCCCTTGCCACTTCCAGTCCGGGGGTTATTGGTGAGCAGCAATCACAGTCTAGGTCCTATGATAGCTTCGTGCTGCTTGCAGAAAAGCTGCCCCAATTTAGGACCTTCCTAGACTGGTATGTTACTGATAAATGAATAAGGCATATTGCCTTTCTAGGCTGTTCTCTTATTTTACGCAACGTAGTCTAATCGACATTGTCCCACCACAACAGGATTGTATTTCCAAGCAGCTGTCCCTGCCCACAGTGCTAGGTCCTGCAGAAAAACGGAGTAGTACTTGAAGAATGAGAGCAGAAGTCAGAACTCCTAGATTTCATTCTCATTTTATTGCAGATGTGGGAATGAAACACTGATCTGAACTCTTAACTGCTTTTAACCTCGCTTTCTCCGAGTACACGGTTGAGATAGTGGGCAAGAAATATATTGGGGAATCACAGAGAAAATTCTGAGTGCTGGGGTTTTAAGCGCCACCTTTTATGGCATGTATGTGAAAAATATTGTGTCCTTTTCCAGAGAACAATAAGCCCCCAAAGGCGGATGCTGGCCCAGATAAGGAATTGACTCTTCCTGTGGACAGCACCACTCTAGATGGCAGCAAGAGCTCAGATGACCAGAAGATAGTCTCCTTTCTTTGGGAGAAAACACGGTGTGTATCATCTTCCAGCCTGTTCTTGTGCAAGTATTTGGGTCTTTCATTTGAAACAAGGCACACTTCCACACATCTTCCTCGTGTTAATTCCTGGTCACACTGGGCCTGACAAGCTTAACCAGTGACTAGAATGAGACAGGGATTTATGTTTAATTGGAAGAGCTGCAGAAATAGCTTTGCCTTCATCCCGAGGCCCGATTCCTGCTCTCAGCATGGTTGTGGCTTGTCAAGGAGAGCAGCCACGTTCGATCACAGCAGTGTCGTGTGGTCTGGCTGACTGACTCTTGTAATCAAACAGCAGCAGGGTCTTTGAACTTGATGCCCTTGCAGCATGTTTGACTGAGGCCGTGCCCTTCTCATCGTCATGATTCCCTTCAGACTCTGAATTCCCTGAAGTGCTTTAGGGAATTCAGGAAAAAAGCCTATGAGCAACTTGCAGTAGCTTTTTCTGTTTGCTAATGCAAAGTCTGTGCAAAGCTCTTACTAACGAATGAACTATTTTTGCTCTATACCTTTTCTTCAAGAAATGGCTTATTGTGCAGTTCACAAGCTGATTTTGCTGAAAGTACCACTTTTTTTACACCCTACTTAAATGCTGTTATCAGTGCTCCCCTAGTTTAAAAATAACAAAACCACTAAACCACCAGAAATTATACTTTTTGTTCTGAATGCTGCACTTACTCTTTTGATTTTATTGCTGTAACTGGAGAAACAATTCTGCTTTTTGTCACGGACTCTGTGTTTCTGGGCGACTGTCTGTTTGCATCCCCACAAACTCTGCTTGAGCTTGAGCCTCCTGTTTGGTGTGAGGCTGGCTCCTGTGGTCTGTGCAAAGTTTAAACTGATCCTCCTGTGCTTTGGTTAGGGGCCCAGATGGTGTCAAGCTGGAGAATGCCAACAGCAGCGTTGCCACTGTAATGGGCCTTCAAGTTGGGACATACGAGTTTACTCTGACAGTTAAAGATGAGAGGAACTTGCAGAGCCAAAGCTCGGTCCACGTCATTGTCAAAGAAGGTACGTCCAGCCGTGAGCAGGGCTGCCTGAGACACAGGCTGTCTCTGAGCAGCTCGGCAAAACCTGTGTTCAGAGACACAGCACCGGGAAGGGAGGGCTGAAAAATAATGTGGAAAGCACTGAAATGGCCTTTCTAAGCCAGGGGTTTACCCTTTTCTGGAGGAACAGTACCTTCAGCTGAATCCTGCGGTACAGAATTTCCCTTCTCTTTCCCCAGGGTTAGATAGTGATTTCTGGGTTACAGGACATCTAATGGAGTAGATTTGTTTTTTTTTTCCATCTGCTTTCTTTCTGTTTCCTTAGAGATAAACAAGCCTCCAGTTGCAAAGATTGCTGGTAATGTTGTCATCACCTTGCCCACAAGTACAGCCGAGTTGGATGGATCCAAGTCCTCTGATGATAAAGGAATTGTCAGCTACTTGTGGACCCGGGATGAGGGGAGTCCTGCAGCTGGGGTGAGGTTTCTTTTTTAAATGGCAGTCACAAAAGTCAGTGAAAGGAAGCATTCACAGCTCCTGAGGAAATGTAAAGCTCATTGTTGCACCCATTACCCTGTAGTGATATCCTTAAGTATGCTGAAAAATCCTGCTAGTTTGATCCTTTGTTTCCTGATACTTATTTTTCTCCGCCTTCCAGGAAGTCTTAAATAATTCAGACCATCATCCTGTCCTCCTGCTGTCCAATCTGGTAGAAGGGACCTACACATTCCACCTCAGAGTAACAGATGCCAAAGGAGAGAGTGATGTGGAAAGGACCACAGTGGAAGTCAAACCCGGTGAGGCTGGGGTTTGTGCTGCCCCACATTTGCCTAGACTGCAGTAGCAAGCCCTCTATCTGGATTCAGTGTAGTGAGATTAAAATGTGTAGTCTAGTTCAGCTCGAAAATCTGGGGGGGGGATGTGGTTCTTGGGGATTTCGATGTGGTTCTTGGGGGCTGACTCCTACCACTCGTCTTTACTTGTGAAAGTCACAGACTTGTATGTTCAGAAACATTCTGAAAAGACACTAGAAACCTGACCTGTACCCAGTCTGTTAGAAAGAACTTCTAAAGCTCTGTATTAACCCACATTCTCACTAGATCCTAGGAAAAATAACCTTGTGGAGATAATTCTGGATGTCAATGTCAGCCAGCTGACGGAGAGGCAGAAGGGTATGTTCATCCGGCAGATCGGCGTTCTGCTGGGGGTCCTCGACTCGGACATCACTGTGCAGAAGATCCAGCCCTACACCGAGCAAAGGTAGGGCCGGGCTGGGACTGTACGTGGCGGGGGATTGCTTCAGGGTTTAGTAAATCAAGGGCTGTTTTGGGAAGCATATTGGACAGTCGGAATGTCTGCAGTTGTTGCTTAAAATCGATAATTCCTGCTTGCTCGGGTGGGCGAAGGTGTGTTGGCAGGCAGGGCTTGGGTGTCTGTGTTCTCTGGAGGTGGAGCATTGGCCTCAAAAGCTGTTTGCTGCTGCTGTCTTTGCCTCTCCCCCAATCTGTAAAATCAGAACTAATCTTGCCTTGTTTTGAAAATTGTGAAGGTTATCTGAAGGATGTTCTTCAGCTGTGGTTTATCACTGGAGAATTAACGGGGCTCGGTGCAGGAGTGAAACACTGATGCCACACCAGAGGTGTGCAGTGGTCCTGCATGCCAGCTTTGCGGTTATACATTAGCTTTATTGCCTACACAACTGCTTCAGTTGAACATAAAGTAAAATGTTGAAAGCCAATATAATTTTTGTGTGAAGAGATAAGGAAAACTTGGGTTTGACTGGTATTTAGCTTACAATAAACTACAGCTGGTCTCTTCTAAACAAGTGGAAGTTTGCTTACAGGCAGGGCTGCAGGCCAGGGTCGTGTTCCCTGCCTGGACAGTGTTGCTCAGCTCCAGCGCAGTGACCAGCAGGTCCTACAAGGGATGGTTCAGCCCAGCGGGATCCTGGCCACGCTGCTTTGGCATCAAAGTACCCGACTTGAGTTCAGCTTTCCACCTCTGCACAAATGGCTGCTCTGGGAAATTCACTGCTCTGCAGAAAGCTTCAGCGCCCGGCGCTGTAGCGTTGTCACAGCAACAGCTGCACCCATCTCTGTGCTAACAACAGTCCCTCGTTACTGTAGGTGTGTTTGAGGACGCCTGAACGTGCATGTGAGTGGCATGGCAACAAGCAGAATGGTAATCTGATGAAATAAGCACAATATTGCACTTAATCTTTACTAGAAGTGGAGGAGTTTTAAGGTAGATAAAGCACTGAAAAAGATTTAAGGGACATGCTTAAAGTCATGCAGCAAGTCCGCAATAAATCTGCAGTTAGACTTTACACTTTCCTGAGTTCAGCAATGTATCGATTTCTTCGTGTCCACGTTGCCTGCTGTAGCAGTAAAATCAGAATTCATTGTCCGTGCAAACCTGAAGAGCTCAGAACAGAGGAGCCAGCACTTTGTTGTAATGTTACCTTTCTGTCTCTGCCGTGAGCAGGCCGGTTGCCACTGTTTTTCACTGAGTAAGGCAAGTAAGGGATTCTTGCAATTAATTCTTCATCTGTTTATATGTTTATTAAGTAGACAAAAAGAGTGGGAAGTGTTATAGAAGAGCAGAGATTATTTTCTGACAGATGGCTTTAAGATCCCACTTTTGCCTCAGCTATCCAAGTAACTCGTACCATTTAAAAAAGATCCTTTTCCCCCCAGCTGCTGTTTTTTTCACGTACTCCGAGAGCTTCACTAATATCCTGTTGACTCACAGGCTCACTGGTAATAATAAATCTGAAACATCCATGCATCCTTTTGTAAGTCTGAAGGACACACAGGCTTCTGCAAAGCTAGCAAGCCTGGAGGAGCCAGTTCTTCTGTCGTAAAGTTAACGCAATAAAAGATGCGGGATACAGTATCCTCCTCACCTGTGCTTTTTTTCTGGCTGTAACACTTTGCGCATTCAAACGAAGCTTTGCTCAAGACTGTAAACCTTCACTGTCTTCTCTGGTGCTGGAGCTCTGTGCTGAGCAGTTGAATGAGCCCCCAAGTTCCATGTGTAGTAAGGTCTAAGGATCCCACTGTGAGGCAGGGAGATGATGACGAGGGCAGGATCTTAAAGTTTGGGGATTCGCAGGCTTAGCACGAACACGCCGAGATGTGCTTGGTAGCAAAGCATTAGCAAACTGAAGAGCAGTCCAGTCCTAGCTTTGAGATAACGATGGGCCACACGTCCCAAAGGGGTTTCTGCCACATGCCCGGGTCTACCATTACTGCTTTTTCAAGCTGGAGCCAGAAGTCTTCAAATAAATTTGGGATTCTGAGTAAGTCCCTCTAATGACAGAGTGGGGAGAACGGCTCTCTACCTGATGTTTGGAGAAGCAGCAGATAATAATTTTTGTCTGACTTCCAGCACGAAGATGGTGTTTTTTGTACAGAACCAGCCTCCCCATCAGATATTCAAAGGACGAGAGGTAGCCTGGACGCTAAAAAACGAACTACGGAAACAACAGTCGGACTTCCTCATCTTCCGGGCGCTGGAGATTAACACAGTCAGTAAGTAAGAGTCGCTGTGGTACGAGCTGTGGTACTCTTTGTCCCTTCTCAGGTGCCTGCAGAATAAGGACCTTCGTGTGTGCTAAAAACACCTGTGTGCCCGCACACACACACGCTCGCCCCAGTGGCTTTCACGTGTCAGTAGATGGGAGACCGAAAAATGAGTCAGTGGGTACACATGAATCAGTTATTTACCAGTTGGTTCTGTCTGTTCGCTGTTCAACTTCACACAAGTGGTTACTTGTGACATTGCTGGGAAGATAAGAATTCACCACGTCAAAAGCAGATTGATACTTACAAAACTGAAACGTGGTGTTAGTGGAACACAGCCAAAGACACGAGAGTCATACTGAAAACAATAAAACTCCAGATCTCGGTAGCTGTGAACATGTTTCCTCTGCAGCACATACCTCACTCTGAAGGAAATGTTTTCCTTCTAATTTTTTTTTTTTGTTTTTTACAACTTTACATTAGCAATGCGATTCTTTTAAGAGCTCCATCCTATGAGGATCGTTTGCTGATCAATTAGATGTTTTAAACTAGATTTATGTCATTATTTTCACGATTTCCTGATTTTTTTTTTTTTTTGTGGCCTTCAAAAGCCGCTCTTCAGTTCTGTTTGGTCTCTTTAAAGGATCTATTTGTTTCTTGTCGGTCTCTCAGTCCAGGTTTGTTGAAAGTCAAACCTCATTTAAAAACGTTTACTTAACGAATATACCAATTCCGTAACTTTTATATCGAAATCATGATTTATCAGGCAGCGTTTTCTTAGCATGTTGTGCATGTTACGGTGTTAGTGAAGTGGGGCTTTCCAGTTTGGCACGAGGCCTAGGTGCTTACATCTGCACTTCCTACTGCTTTTATGGGCACTAAGCTGTGGGTGAACTACAGAGGGACTGGGCTCAAGTTGGAGCCTACGGGGGTTGGCTGAATCGAACTCCGCCGTCCACGTGCAAGTCATTTAGTTCACCTCGCTGGTTTTGGTCCCTAGCCTGTCAGCTGAACTGCTCTGAGCACGGCCGCTGCGACTCCTTCACCAAGCGTTGTGTCTGCGACCCCTTCTGGATGGAGAACTTCCTCAGGGTGCAGATGGGCGACGGCGAGAGCAACTGTGGTACGTGCCACCTCCTTGGGGTCGTTCATCTTCGGAAAGCAAACAGTGTTGGAAACCCGGGGTGGGCAGAGTACCAGGTACCTGCTTTCTCCCGGTACCCCTGACCTGATGCTCACACGAGGAGATAGTCCCTGCCCTGGTCTCACTACGTGTCACCACCTAGGCAGGTGAGACTTGATAGGGAAGCGACTCCTCTTCAGACCCCCTCAGCGAACACTCCCGAAGAGTTGAGTCTGTTCTTAGTGTATAATAAATCCCACCTCTTTCCTCTCGTGCCCCTACAGAGGCTTTCCTGCCTCAGGAAAGCAAATTTTATAAATGAGCACACATTGAAAACTGCCCTTGTGCAGCGAGTGTGCACGCTGGATCTCAAGCCTCTGGCTTCCGTGGGTGAGTTAGTGGTGCTGTCAGGGATGGACACTAGGCTCTAACTCTGCAGAGGGTCAGGCCCTTCTTTTCCTTTCCCAAGAACAGTCACCTAAAGCGCACACTTGTCAACTGTATGAGGTGCCAAAACGTCTTTATCTCTGGGGTGTTTTGCTTTCAGAGTGGAGTGTGCTGTATGTGGTCATTGCATCTTTCGTCATTGTGGTTGCCTTTGGAATCTTATCCTGGATGGTGATCTGCTGTTGCAAGAGGTGGGACTGAGGCTGTAACCCCCACGGTGTCAGTGCTTCAGAGCCAAGTAGCTGCCTTAGGAGGTGACAGGTTCAAACCCATCGCCCCAGCAGGGCATCTGCTTAGCCCTGGGGTGTTCGTTTTTGTCAGTGTTTCAAGTGAAACATTGAAGCCCTAGAACTCTGGGTTCAGTTAAGAAGCAAGATTTGGATTAGCCTGTAAATGTGCAACTAAAGCAATGTTTTCAACGTTTGGCTTTGTGATAGGAACGTAATCTGAAATAAGCAAGTACTCTAGCTTTTGAAGATCAGAGTTGTTTTTCCCTGCAGCTTTTTAAGAAATGGCCTGCCTCTTAATTCCTTTTCTTCCCCTTTAGACGAAAAGGGAAGTCCAAAAGAAAAAGCAAATACAAGATTTTGGATGCAACGGATCAAGAAAGCCTGGAGTTAAAACCAAATCCCAAAGCAGGTAAAACATGAGAGGGGAGAGCTCAGCGCTTCCAGAATGCTGACTAAGAACACTCTTCCTCAGTGGACTTAAAATCACAGAGTGAAGCAAACGTGATGTTAGGCACTGACAGAGGAGTCTCGGGTGATCTAAGAGCTTGTTTCCGATCGGTGCGGAGGGTATTGAGTCAAGTTATCTGACTCTTTGGTTTCGAAATCGGGGCTGAAACTGGCCTGGTCCTGACGTCTCCACTTCGTATCACTGAAGTAGTAAGTGGATGCTTGTAACGGCGCGGACCGGCCTGGTCTAGGAAGCCCAAAACTGAGTCTTGACTATGACTTCTCTTGCTCTAAAGTTTTCCACTGGGTTCTGGTAGTTTGCTTCTTGCTGATACGCAGTTCCTTGGCCACGCTCTACAGCGAAGCCTGAATTCATTGTCACTGAGCATTTCACTGAACTGATCGACTTTGGCTGCTACGCAAAGGGACACCTGAAAGCAACCTGAAAACACTCATGGAGTGACTGGAGAGTTTATTTCTGCCACCTACTCTCTCACCCACAAGGCTTGGTCGTAAATTTATTAATTCTTGCCCTTGTGAGCATCAAACTCTGAACGTGTCACATTTTAGCTCATCCTCTAAGCTTTCCAGGATGCAGATGCTTATCTTAGGAGGGAGACCCGTAAAGTCCTCAGTGCTCCGTGTGGCTACAGGCCCGTTGGCCCACCCCAGAAAGGTGACCATTTGTCTTCGGTGTGTTCTTAGCCAGCATTTTCTTGCCTGCATTGCTGTCCTAGAGAGGGCTTGTCAGGTGCTCTGCAAAGATCACTGAGTTATTGCAGGCTGGAGCGTTTTTGCTGTGATTGTATCTGATACCTGAACTGATCTGTCTGACTGACCAGGCCAGGAGGGAAATGTTGGGGGGGAGAGTGCGAAGCACAGCCCCTCCAAACACTGGGGAGCGCCTCAGCTGCCGGAAGATGTGTTTCAAATAAGAATGTGCATCCTGGTTTTGTTTAGTGGAGGAATTATTTTAACTGTGCATGGAAAAATAGTCCCTGATCCTTGTTTGCTAGTGGAAAATAACTGCTCGTCCTAGGCATCCCATTTAAGAGTGTTCCAGCAAAACGAACAGTGCCCGACAGCAGCCTCGGAGGGCGTTGCAGCAACAGCTGATCAGACAGTGCCTCTGAAAACGGGGTCGTCCCAACTGCACAGACACCCTTGAAGAAAACCCGGGTGTGTTTTCCTCCCTCAGCACCCAACTCTGCTTTAATCTGACCATCTGTCACCTCGCGCAGAGGAGCCCCACTGTTAAATAAAGAGCTCATTGTTCTGCAGTCTCTAGCAAATGTGCCTCAACCGTTTGCTCTCCGGTAACTGAACTCATCTCGCTTCTTCCGAGGCTGGCTGCTGACTAAAGTCTTTTTCCCTGCTAGGTATGTCCAGGGAGCATTCTGCTAACAGGGGAAATGTTGCATTTCTCCATTAAGGAAAAGCTAAATTAAAATATTTCCTTTGCTGACAGTATCAGTAAATGTCTCTCTCCCGTCCTTGTGCATTAATCTAAATTCAGCCTGCTAATTTATCTCTCTTGCAGGCAAGAGGAGCAGAGATGGGAGTAGGGAGGGTACATCTTCCCTCTCACACCCGTGTATTCTCTTTACTACAGCCCTTAACCCTCAGAGAGCTTTCTAGGCAATGCCCCGAGCAAGGTCAGGGAGACAAAGCTCCTGTGTATACTCCCAGTCCCTTCTGGTAACGTAATTTGCTTTCCTACCTGTTCGTTGTGCTTTGCACTGTCTGAAGTGTCGTTGTGATCTTCGGATACTGCCGGAGTATCTGAAACAGCATCGCTTTGGCTTCAGCATTTGCAGGAGTAAGTAGGGAAGGCTGATCAGGCTGCCCCTCTGATGCGATAGGGCAAGGAGACTTAGAGGGAGTGGAGTAAGATGAGGTGGTTGACCTGTATTAAAAGTGGTTTTAACCTGGGAATCTCTCTCCTTCAAAGGCAGCAGACAGAAAACCCAAGTCCTCAACACTAGCCTGATGCACTCGGAGTCTGAACTGGACAGCGATGAAGCCATCTTCACGTGGCCTGACCGTGAAAAAGGGAAACTGCTCCGCAGCCAGAACGGCTCCTTGCGCAATGGACAAGTGATGCTCAAACCCAAGAACCAGAGGGAGGAAATCCTATAGCTCCCCTCAGGCGGGCTTTGCTGGAGCTCCCTGGGAAAGGCCCCTCCCGTCCCCATCCTACACGGGCCTTTGGAGGCTGGTTTGATTAGGACAACGCTGCTAACTTGTTTCACAGAAAATAACTTCGGTTTTGTGGGTTTCTTTTCATTCAGTTAAAACTGGTTGTACTTGAATTTGAACTTCAAGGGAAATCGAAGGGAGGAGAAGGCGACTGTGAACCCTGGGCGAAGCGTCAGAAAAGACAGAGCTGGCGTCTGGAGAGTGACAGGACAGAACCACTCGGAGCGACTGTGAATGTGCAGGGCCCTCCCAGCCCACCTCAGACTGCAGCGGAGGAAACGCCCGTGGGCTTCCAGCTCATTCCTGTGGGAGCTCCTCAGCGGAGGAAGGTCAAGGCTGTGCTTTGAGCTGTGCTCTGAGCTCCCTTCAGGCTCCAGTAGCCTACCACGGGCCGCTTGTGCTGTCGAACAGCTTTCTTCTCTTTCACTCCCACCTTCCCTAATGGTTTAAGCACTATTTTAATTTAGACTTGTCCTTTCACATGCACTTGGCTGCTTTTGGAGTGTAGAGGAGGGGGAATCTAAACACTCTGGTCACACTCCATCAGCTTGCAGGTAGGAGAGGGTTTTGTAGCTGTCCTAAATCACTGGCAGGCTTTTCTCCCTGGGAGTGTTGACGACACGGTGCCTGTTCAGATGTGGAAAGCTGACCTGTCTGTGGTAAGGGGCTGGGCTAGCAGCCCCCCTCCTGCAGCGAGCTCTCCCCCTGGGTACCAGGGCCGGGAGGGGACACCCACCCTTGGTACCCGTGTTTAACATCTGGCTTAATTAATTCCAAAGCTGTGAGATGATGTTCAGTGGCCCCAGCACCTTCTGTTGGTTGCCAGGCCGTCCGTGAGTCTGGACATTAACCATATCTCAGTTACGTAGCGCTATATACTGTGGTTTGGGGGTGGTTTTTTTGGTTTTGTGTTTTTTTTTTTTTCCTTTCCCTTAAAATTTGCACAACCCAGGCAAACAGGGGCTGGTATCTCTGGTTCCCAGCAGCCGGCTTCTCCCTCTGGCTGGTGGCTTCAGTGGCCTCACGGTGCTGGGGCTGCAGAGCCCCAAGTGCTGCTTGAGGCAGCGCAGGGAGTCCTTTGGCCGGTGGGGGAGGGAACTCGGTGCCCAGGGTCGTGGCCACGGGGCTCTGCCACCCGGGAGGGGTGCAGGGTCCTGCCCACACCCGCTCCCTCAGCTGCTCTCACCAGTTGCACCCCCGGCCTCAGGCAGAAAACAGCCTCTTGCTGGCACGAAGGACGCCGCTGCTCCTCTGTGGATGGGTGGGCAGTTTATTGCCTTTCTTTGTGTTTAATTTAAAAACTGGAAACTTGTTTCGTTGGCTTTTTTTTTTTTTTTTTTTTTTTTTGAGCTACGAAAGCCAAAAGGCTTTAACCTCCTCGGTTGTATTTATATTGCTGCACTACTGATTTGTGTTGAGCTAGATGAAGATTAAACACTATCGAACGCGAGGGAACGTTCCCTCGCTGAATGTAGTCATGGCTGCTGCTAAGTTTATTTTTCTGGGCGTTCGGCTGTCTTCCTCAGGCACCAGCTGCTCCCTCGTGCCCAGGCGCTGCCCTCCCGCACGGGGTTTGCCTCTCGCTCGCCTGCGTCACGGCACGGGCCACCCTCCGCTTCTGTCTCGCTGCTGCTCCCAGTCAGGCGTCCCCGCGGCTCCTTCCCTGCGCCCGGGACCCCGCGGGGGGGCTGACACCACGAGGGGCACGGGCCAGCCCGGCTGATGGCACCCTCGGTGTGTTGGGGGGCCAGGAGAACAGGCTACGAGGAAATGAGGTTCTGAAGCCGCAGGGATCGGTCCAGTGTGGTCCTGGGAGCGGTTTGTGCTGTTGGGGGAGAGCTGTTGGACTCTGCCTGGTTCTTGGTCCTTGTGGCTTGTGCTTTTTTGAGCCTTTTTTGCTCCTGCCCGTCCCGGGGGAGCCCCCCCGCAGTGGGTGGGGGCCGGTTGTGGGGCTCAGCCCTCAGGTTGTCCCTGCGGAGGCCGGTTGCCAGCAGCAGAGCGTGTGTCAGGGCAGGCCTGGCTTAGGAAGAGGGAATTGAAATCTGTAGCTGTGCTTAGCCGAGGTGGTTTTCCTCATCCTTACAGTTCGCTGAGGGGTAACAAAGATCCGGGCTGAGGCGCGTTGCCCAGGCCGGTTTTTGCGGTGGGCTGTGGCCTGGCCCCCGCGCCCGGCGGCTCGTTGGTCATTTGTCATCGCGGGGAGCAGGTTTGTGGCAGAGCCGAGCTCCAGCTCCCCTTGACTTCTGCCTCCCGGTAGTATTCCCCGGCTGCGCAGCCTCTCCCCGCGTTAACCCTCGGTGCCACGGCCCGGCCGCGCGGGAGCACCAGAACCTGTGACACCGACGGAGGCGAGGAGACCCTCCGAGGCCGAAGGCAGAAACTTTTGGCCCAGCATAGGACCCCCCTGCCCCGGGGGACGGGACGGCCCGTCTGCTTCGGTGCCCCCGTTAACGCAGAGCTCTCCCAGGGCGTGTGCGCGTGGAGCCGACCCGTTATTTTGGAATCGCTCGCCATCCTCTCTTCCTCCTCCTCCTCCTCCTCCCCCGTGGCGTCACTCATACCGCGGCTGGTTTGTTACCCGAGCCCCAGGGCTGACCTTGCTCGGGAAGGTTTCTGCACTGCTATGCGTTATGATTCCACAATTAGAGGCGCTGGCTACAAGTTACCCATGTGGGGAAGTTAAAAGCTGAGACATCTGCTAGATGAACCATCAGTTTCACTTGAGTTTTGGTTTCTTCTGTAACAGATTTCAAACGCCGGTTGAGATGTTTGAGGCAAACGCTGCGTTCTACTTTTAAAATAGTTTGCTGTTAAATCTTTTCTTCGTTCTTCTGTGTAGCGGGGCTGCCCAACCTCTCTGAACTTTAGTTTAACAATGTTTGTTGATTGCAGTGTTACTTGGATCAAGACTAAAAGTAATTTTTTTAAACAAAATGTTTCTTGCAAATAAACAGGGAAGATGTTTTGCTGCTGCTCAGCTTGCTTCTTTCTCCAGGTTCAGCTGTGGGATGGTTCCTAAGCCCGCTGGGCTCTCTGGAGGAAGGGGAAGTCCTCCCTCGCCCGGTGCTGGGGGACGTGGCACTGCCCCTGCTCCAGCCACCCTGGCGTGTGCCAGCGCAGCCCCCGGCAGTGCCCAGAGCCCTCCTGACCCACAGCCATGTCCCCTCCTTGCCCTGCGGCAGGAGAGGCCAGGCCTCGTGCTACAGCCCCGCGCTTGCGCGTTGACCCCTGGTTTGTTCATCTGCCCCTGCTTTAGCACAACCACAGTGAGCTGCTGCGACTCCAAGTCAGCTTTCAGCCCCCAAGGGCTTTTGCCCCGGGTCTGCTGACCAGGTACGGCGTGTGTGTGTGTGTCCCCCCAGGCCTCTGCCTGCTTCATTTCACTGGAAAGTGGAATAGCGGCAGCGCCGGGGCTCAAGCTGCACCCACACCTGGGCTAACGGTACCTCCTGCTGCAGCAGAGGACCAGCTCCCACCCAGCGGAGTCCTTGGAGGACGTGACGGTGGCTGTCGCTGGGGCTGGCTGCTGTCGGGTACCCGCTTTAGCACCACAGCAGCCAGAAGGGACCCGGCAGCACCACCTGACATGGATTTTTCAGAGCAGGGAGGAGACTCACCCTCTGTCCCTGCACCTCTTGCCTGGCCCCGGGGGCTGTGCTGGAGCTCATCCTGCTCGGTGTCACTGGAGGACCCGAAAAGCCCAATCCCCTGGGCTCCCCAGCCCACCCCCTCTGCCCACGAGCGTGGCAGGAGCTGCCTTCAAAATAAACCCACCCCATCCCTCCCCAGACACCGAACCCAGCTCTGCCTGGCATCAGGGCGGGTGCAGCCCTACTGTCCCCCAACAGAAACCTGCCGCCCCTCTGCCGCTGGTGCCCCGCTGGGTCCCTGCCCCCGTGTTTGTGGCAGCCAGCTCTGCTGGTTATTTTTTTCCTCCTGCTCCCTCCCTGTCCCGGTGGGACTCTTTCCCAAGGGCTGCCCTTTCCCTCTGCTCAGCATCACTTGAGGTTTGCTGCCTCCTCGCAGGTGCCCGCTCATGGCGAGGGACAGAGGTGGTGGCTGTGGGCAAGGGAGCTCCGTGTCCCCCAGCTGTGGACTTGGGCTTCAGTTTTTTTTGGAGGAGGGGGGGAAGCTCTTGCCTGCAGCTGCATCGCCTCCCCGGGGGCATCTGCGGCTGATCTGGAGCCTCAGAGCAACCCCAGGCTCGTTATTTGAGACAAATCTCAGAGAAACGGGTTTTGTTGCAGGAGTTTCACAGCTTGAGAAACTGAGGCAGGGGGCTATGCGTGGCCGAGGGAGGGTAGGGACGGGCAGAGCAGCTCAAGGCCTCTGCCCACCCCTGCCCCGTCATTTCGGTGGCTCAGCACCCCGGGGAAGCCCCGGGGCCCCTCAGGGAAGGGGGTACATGGATGCGGCCCCTGGCACTGCGGCGCTGCCGGGGGGCTCAGCGTAGCCGCAGATACAACCCCGAGCTCCGCTTGTCGCTCCCTAAGCAGCACCCGGGGCTGGGAGGAGTTAAAAAAGAAAAAGGCTCTTGCTGGAGCCTCGGAGCGAGCAGGGTTTTTTTCTCTCCACACGTTCTCACCCCTTTCTGCTTGCGCTGTCCTTGCTCCGACCATGTGGATTTGGCACCGCTCCCCAGCGCCTTCCTGTCATTAGGATTCCCTGAATTGCTGCTGCTTTACCTCTTCCAGCCGGGCTCTCCCCGGCCTCGGCGGCCGCACGGGCGGGAGCTCCCACACCTCGGCGGGGCCCCTGCGCCCGCGGGGTGACGCGGTGACGGTTCGTCCCTTCAGCATCCCCGTGGGGTTCGTCCCTTCAGCATCCCCGGGGCGACGGCTGCGGGCAGCCCCTGCCAGCACAGGGCACCGAGGGGGTGCTGGTGGCTTCTGGGGACACTGAGACAACTGCCAGCCCCCACGGGAGCTGCCCCCAGGGCCGTGCTGGGGTGGCAAAGCCGGGGCAGCAGCGTTTGGTCGCTGTCGGGTCAGTGTTTTGGGGGGAGCACGGCCTCCCTGCTGCAGGCACCTCCCGCCGCCCGTCCTGCTGGAGCAGGGCCCTGCGCGACACCGGGGGCGCGCTGTGGGTGCTGTCACCCTCCGTCCGTCCATCCCTCCATCCGTCCGTCGATCCGCGCGGGCCCCGTGCGCCGCCGAGTGAGTCCGTCTTTCCATTGTTCAAACAATCTCTTTTCCACACGCGGTGCCAAAGCCTCCCCGCTTGCTCCCGCACGCGCCAGTATATTTAGCTGCCTCTAAGCCTCTACCTTTCCTTATATAGGAGAGGCCAAACGAATTTCGCACTCTCATTATTAATAGCCTGAGAGAAGCTCTTAGGAGGCTGCCAAAAATAGCAGGCAAACAGAGCGCACCCGGGGTGGGGAGGGCGTCGTGGCAGGCAGGGAGCCGCCGGGACCGCCGCGGGAGGGACGCCGCGCTGCTTTTTCTGGCTTTTCCCTTTGGGAACCACAATAAGGTGTCTCCCGGCGTCCTGCCTGCGCCGCAGCCCCGAGCGGGGGGTCCCCATCGCCCCGCCAGCTCTCCGCAGGCAGAGGTAGGACCGGCGGGAGCCCCGGGTGGGCACAGCAGCCCCCGT
>NW_020799130.1:1406560-1438105 GCF_003259725.1 Athene cunicularia
TCCTGTCCTCTACACACGATGTGGGAGCTTTTCTCTTCAAAAAGACACAGTAACAGCCAAGCCTTAAAAAAATCTCTTTCAATTTCCAGCACTATGACTAAAACTCTTTGGGTGGGGTAGGAGAAAAAACACACATGGTAATTTTATACCACAGTTCTGTTGTCAAAAGTAATACTGCATCCTTTGTACAACACTGCACGCGTTGCAAAGGTGGAAAGAGTGCATGTATCTTTCTTTTGAAATGACAAGGCCCTCCAGATTTGCCTTATAAAATAACCAAAAACACAGGAGTAGGGAAAGAGGAGAAAGGAAAGCTGCCTTAAGGGAAAAAAAATTTCCGCGCACCACAGTATTTGCTAGATTATATTGACAGACTGCAGAGCTACTGGGCTAGGTAAGGGATTTTCTGCACATACCCCAGGACAGTCACTCTCCTGTACATACCCCAGAAAGGTTCGTCCCGTAACATGATCGCTCTGAAGTTTGACCTACAGCACCTCTTCCACGCTGAAGACAGAATGGAGCTAGAGCTGGTACTAGCCTGGACCGAGAGCTAGATTCTGGCATCGTGTGACCGTTTATCAGCAGCCAGACAGTCGTCCATTCAGACAGCCGCCCTGGCAGACGTGCCAGAGGTTCTGCCTTCCTAACATTTGATCCCAGTTTCAAGAAACTTATAAAAGCGTATGTGTACGTGTATTTATAACGGAAGGTGTCTGTCTAAGTATCGCCACTCCCTCTCCTGTCCTCGTGAAGAGCTCTAGGATCTCCACGTGTTCTTTGGCAGCAGGGACTGCCAGCCGTCAGGCTGAGAAGCCACGTGAGCCACAGTCTAGCTCTCCATGCCCAACATTGTTATGGTAGGTTTTACACAACCATTTTCCTTAAAAATATCTCACAACTTTTAAAAATCCTAAACAGAGAAAGGATTTGTGCACCACTCAAATGGGTTAGTTCATCTCCAATTTGTTCAGAGGATTTCTCGGTGCCACAGGACGTTGGTTTTTGCAGCTTACACAGCTTGCTTCCTTCCAGTTCCAGTTTGTACATCCACTGTGGTTCAAAATATGCCCGTAGGTGACATTATCTTGGCTTATTTGATACACATTTTCCAAAGGCTGGACGTATTCACAGTTTGGTGCTTCTGATGTGTATTCAAAGGAAAATACCCCACTTCAGTTAGTCTGATAACTCGATATCAGAGTCCTCTGATTTGACTTTGGCAAGTTCTTCGTGTACCTCCCTCACCATAAGAATACGTGTTAACATGATGTCCAAGGTTCCTGGGTCTATTGGCAATGTGGAATACCACATGGGGCTATTGGGTACACAGGAGCGCTCGGGTTGAAGGTAAAATACATCACTCCTCTGCTTCACGCTTTCGGAACTGTCAACGTAAAGAAAGGAAGAGCACATTATCGGGAGGCAGAGTTATCAGTCCTTCTCACAAAAAACGGGAAGGAGAAACAGCAAAGAAAACAAAAGTTACGTTGAGACGCCGCCGCTGTAATTTGAACGGCGTAATGAAAATGGGTTTTGTTAGTGACTTGGTTTCCCCCCTTCAACTTAGGGAACGGTTAAGTTGTTTCCAGGTCACTTAGCGACTTATAAAGAAACAAAATCGGAGCGACTTCTTCACAGATGGTCTTCAATCACCGTATCATCCCATTAGTGGTCCTAGCACCTTGGTGTGATTGCTAGGTGCATTTGGCATTCAGTCTCTGAATGAAACTGGTTCGAGTATTCCAGAACTGCTGTGCACTCTGGCACAGGGAATGTTCCAGAGCTAGCCAGACTAAACCCTAGCTCGCCTGCTCGTGGGGCAGAACGGTAAAGCCCATCTGCTCGAAAGACTGACTGTCTGACCCCGAGGCGGCTTCCAGGCTCTGGCAGGAAGACACAAAGCCCTCTAGAGCAAGGAGCCCTCCTACCGGGCTTTGGAATGTTCCCATTAAAACAGCAAAGTGAATTTTTACTGCTGCTTGCACCACTGCAGGGACTCGGCTACAATATATGATGAGGAGAATGAAAATACCTTCCCAGCCCAAGGACAGCTAAAAGCTTCTAACAATATGCAAGTGAAGACAAGGAAGGCAAGAAGAGGGAGCCGGAGTCGGGACAGCTGCTAGGCATGCCTGCCCCTAAGTGATGGGACTATTTGTAGTAAACTCAGTAGCTGCATTTTTAAGGGTGATTTATTTAAATTTCAGCTGACACTAATGAGATGCTGTTCCATTTTGCACGTGTATTTTCTTTGAAGAGAGAAGAACATCATATTCCACCTGCTCAATGATCTAACTAAAGTTTATATAGAAACAGGAGAGACAAAATGATTTATGTGTACATCCTTGCTGTATAGTCTCTTTTCCAACTCCTAAACACCAGCTCATCTCACATTTCAGCAGGCAAAAGCTACCAGCAGTTTTACTTAATTCACACTTTTCCCACCCTCTCTCACAAGGAACATGATGTCAGGGTATTAGTTAAAACCTTCTCAAAAGAAGGATCCTGTCTGGGAATTAAGGGAGATGAGAGCATCACGGTCACTGCAGCCACACCCCCAGTTTACACTTACACCCCATGGATGTGTAAACAGGCACTGAATGAATACATCTCTCTCCCTCTCTCCTCTCTCACCACCAGTACCAAATCCTCCCTGTGTGCTGGTGCTGGAAGCCCTGTCAGCACCAGGAACTGGAGACAGGAGCCCAAAGCACCACGATGCAAAAGGTCTGAGGGGGATCTGTGCCCAAATGCCTGTTCTGATCTACATACAGATCAAAGTTTTGTCACTTACCATTTTGATAAGTAAAATTCATAAAGTCGGACTGGACATCGCAGGGGATTATCCGTATTTTCAGCCATTTCCACTGCCATTGAAATCTCCTCATCTTCGCTGCGTTTCCTTTTGCCTACAGATAATTTATCTGGATACACAAAAACAGCATCACAGAAGCTCAGTGAAGAACAGCACCTTCAAGAACAAGCCTTACTCACTGAGCCTAGCACTCAGTGATGGGACTGTGCATCTACTCTTGACCTGATTATCTGTCACAAGCAAGTCAACTGGTCTGACCTGCTGGAGGGGCAACAGATTGCATATGCTACAGGCTGCCCACAGCCCACTCCTCTGCTAGAAAATCAACAAGAACTAGTAACTAGCAGAAAAATACGGAGGATGTAATTTTTCTTAATGAAGCAGAATTCATGCCACACACTGGAACTATTAACTGAAGAAGCCAATAGGATCAAAGACTTCCCTTTTGCAAATACCAAAACCTAACTGCGAACAAAAATCTGTCTGTCTTTGCTTCTGAGGGCCAGAGGATAGTCCCTGCTCGTGTGCAAGCCCCTGGCTCCATCTGAGCGGCTCTTCTCCGTTGGGTCTGCCTTGTTGGGTCACCGTGCAGGCCTAGGGTAAGTCTGGCAATTAGAAGGACATGACAAGGGTCTGGCCCTCAAGAATATGACGTCCTGAGAAAGGCCTTTAACTCATGCAGTAGTTAATAAAGCGTTATGAAGCCTAGGATGTTATAAAAGCTATTAAACAAATTTGCAGCCAAAAGCGTGGCACCTCTTTTGTACTGGACACCTGAGCCCAGGCAGAATTTCTTTAGACCTTACTAGAGTGAAAAAATTTTGAAAATGTACAGGATAACGGCATATTCATAGCTCTCCTTACTGCATAACATTTTTTTTTCCTCCCCAGTCCTTTTTTTAAAAAAAGGACAATACAAACGCAATTGCCAAAATTCAGATGATGGGAAAGCACTCACCTGATTCTACGTCTTGTTTTTGAAAGGGCGGGAAAAAACGTAAATATGTCATCTTAGTATTATACTTCAGAGTTCGGGTGCGTCTCATAACATGGGCAAAGGACAGTTTCAGGTGCTCACTGACATTCTTTAGTTGGAAGTATTTGGTGTTGAAGAATAGAAGTGTGTTTAATAAAACAATAGGGGAATATGCACCCAGCTGTTTACATTCCCACAAGTGTTCCTCTTCAATTCTTGAGAACATATAACCTAGAAACAATGGGCAAAGAAAAAAAAAAAAAAGAGAGAGTTATTTATGCAATTTTAGGGCTGTCCCCATATTCAGTTACAAATGAGCAGCTTTTACAGGCCAAGTCTAATCTAGTAGATTTTCAGAATTTTCCCAAAGCAATGAAAACATCATACATGAGCAGGATGGGAAGGCAGAAATGAGTAAAATTAAGTAGGCAGATTTTGCCAGAGATACATATAAGTCCTCTTTCAGTTAACCTTCTCTATTAAGGAACCACATATCAGATCAATTCAGACCTATCATAAGCAATTGTAATTCCAGTAAAAGGAAGAAGACTGCATGCACAAACGTAAGAGGGAGCATGGAGAACCAAGCTGAGGAACAGCATGATCTTCCAATACCTGAAGAATGGAGAGAAGGATATAAAGGCAGATTGCAGACACCAGCAGAATCTCACCGAGTTCTAATTTCACTGTGCTAAACCCAAGTCAGCCTAATGCAAAAATGTGTAACTCCCAAGACATGGAGCGTGAGTTTAAAATGTACCATCTTTCTATACAAACAGCCCATTGTGATTGTTGTAAGTCAGTTAGGAAAAGGAGATATGGGGACTTGTAAGAGATTTGTTGTAGAAAAAAAAATAAAAATCACTGTATGCTGCAGCCTGTAATTGAATTGTTTCTGTAGTAAATAAAAAGTTAATTTTCTAAATGAAAGCCAGTTGTGGATATATGTATGGAGTTGCCAACATCACTCAGGTTTTGTTGATACTCTGAAAAAAGATCTTACATACTAATCCAGCTAGTGTCCAGCTTTAAAAACTGCATGATCATACTTGAAGACCAATTAAAAATATCCGCACAATTTGGGAGCTCGTAATTCGGAAGTGACTGAGGTGAGACGAACTTGGAATTGAGGGGTCGAGACAAGATTCCAATAACTTGCTAATATGATCCTCGGATTTATCAGAAATAATATTTCCAGTACTAACAGGGAACTACCAGTGCAACCGTACACGGTATTTGCAGTAACTCATCTCAAATGCTGTACACAATTCTGGCTACCTGTATTCAAAAAAAGAGTGGCTCAAACTTGAGGGAAGAGAAGAACTGGACTCCCGGAATGGGCAGCCTTCCTTTCAAAGGAGTTGAGAGATTGATCAGAGGCAAAGATATATTTAAGTGTAATCCGTAACTGGTAGAGACAGACATAAAATCCAGGATGCTAGTCTACCACAAACAATTACATGGTGGAGAAAGAGGAGACTAATGTGAATGCCTCAGATCACATTCTTCTTCATGGCACTGAGCAAATATTAATTTATAATACAGCTTTGTCATGCAGCTACACAAAACAAAATAATTGTCCTACCATTTGGAAGAATTGTAGGTTCCCAGATTTTCAAAAGTTTTGTAAGTTCAATCATAAACCTGGAATAGGGCTCGGTAAAAATGTTATCTATTCTACCATTCTCAAACAGGTACTACGAGAGAAAAAAAAAGGAAGACATACAGTTTGTGATTATGTAACATTGCAGAGAAGATACAGGACATCAGATTAGTTTTCTTTCTTATGTCCCAGGGTCTTATGGTCCAAAACACTTTGTTGAAATCTTCAGTAAGATATCAAATCAAATTTTCTGCAGAGGCTGGGACCTCCCCAGTATGAAATGAGAGATTTAGGCAAGAATTATTGTTAATATTCCAAGCTCTAGAGCTGTTTTTTTGAAAAATCATCATCCTCTCAGTGTGTTAAACATTCTGGCAAAAAAGGACGCCTGTAATAACCAGACGAGTTACTGAATATTTTTCTGTTGAGAAGAACTTCACACGCTAATACCTCCTGATAACAGATATAGGCCCAGCGCTAGGCTGCTGAAACAGTCTGACTTACAGTATCAAAGTCCCCTCAACTCTTGTCAAGCAGCAGTTAAAAAATGTTCTCTACAAGCCAGGAGTGTGCATCAGTCAAAACTGGAACACTCAAAAATTGCTGATACTCCTAGAGCTTATCAATGGCACTTTGATTTTTAACTCTTTCTGCAATTTTTTCAAGTATAGCCAGGAAAAAAAAAAAAAAATTAAGAGAACTCCATGCCTAGTCAAATGACAGGTTTTACATTAGAAGTAACTTTTGATTCCTTATCTTCAAATGACTGTTTAAGGAAAGGAACAAGCAGGCTAGTCAAAAAAAAAAAAAAAAAAAAAAAAAAAAATACACAGAACTTCTGTTTTATACAGAAGTTAACATTACACTAGGTTTGTACTGCAACCGTTTCAAGGCAGGGAGCAAGGATTTCTTAAATTAATCTTAGCATTCATTAATTTCAATGCAATTATTCCCATTGTGTTTTTTCTGTAAGTATTGCCAACACAACAGGTTATCTGTCTAGCCACCGAAGGAGCTCAGTCTTTGCTGGGTAACCTCTTCCACGTAAACCTGTATATTAGGAGAGCGTTCTTCAGCTATTTTACATCTAAAACATTCTAACATAAAGCAAGTATTTCTGAGGAGCAGATCTTATACATGAAAAAGGATCAAAAAGGAACCAAACCCAAAGATGTGTGCCTAGGCAGAAACACCTAACCCTCCACGCCACACTCCTCCCAAGTACAGAAGCAGCTGCTCACTCTGGTCATAAAATAGTCCAGGCAAATTAGTCAAATATGGGATTAACACAGGCTAAGAATAAAGCACAAAAAAAGACACATTCTTGCCTCCTCTACAAAAACCAAGCAGCTGCATGGGACTACGGATAAAAAGCATAAATAACCAGAGCAAGTTTCGTACGTTCTCAGCGATACCCCAATGTTCTGAGTTACCTGCTGAATTCCAAGGCACAAGTATAAGATGCTGTCAGGATCATATTTTTCTCCATTTGGTCTCCGCACCTCTTGAATAAACTGGCACAAGCCAAAACTCAGCTCAGCAAAAGTGCATGAGAGAATGTCCTCCTTGAGTTTCACAGGACGAACTGTGGCCAAGAAAGTTATGAGGAAAAATTAACTTCATTCGACAGATGAAATCTTCACCTGTTCCTTATTATTTCACACGGGCAGAACTATGAAATCTTGTATCTCATACATGAAGTGCCTTGTATGACTAAAGTGTGAACTATTTCCTATTTGCTGGCTAACAACTAAACAAGGATTTGGCCGATAAAAAAGAAACCACCTGCATGTGCAACGAGTACAAATGCTGCAGGCGAGCAGCAAGGCTGGAGGTGTTTAAAGCGAAGGCACCTGAACATTAGGGAGTGTGCTGGACCCAAAGACGTGGCGTGGCCACGGCTGTATGTACTTGAGGCCAGCAGACAAATAGGTTTCACCTCTGTAGCTGGACTCAGGGGAATCCTGAGGGACAGAAAGGTCTTGAGAGTTTTCTAATAGCTCTGGACATGAGTTGAGTGCAGCATAATCAACCCCTTAAAGGGAGGAGGAATGGAGCTTAAGGGGCCATGCACGGGATTCAAAAAGGGAAGCAGAGCAACCAGGGGATGGATCCGTCAAAGAATCTGCAGGGAAATTACCAGGGTTGGCTGCTCCACAGCCTACAAAAGGGTTTGCCCGGGACTAAGCAGGAAACCTTTCTGGGAGGGGTGGGGGTGTACACAGTTTCCTGGAGCTGACTGGAATATTTGCTTCCTTAGCCACAAGAAGAAAACACAGTAACTCATGTGATTACTTTTCTTTTGGGAACCAAAACCAGCTGTTCTCATGTAATGACAGTAAAAATTCCAAATAAGAGGAAAAAGCAGATCTCATTCTAACTAGAATTTTTCCCTTTGCAATCTTTCTTACCTAAGCCCTGCCATGCTTAATTCTTTAGATTGCAGAAGTATTGAATATGGTTTGCTCTCTTCCCCACCATGCCCAGAAAGCTCAGTCATATTCCTAACTTAAACTCTCTGCTTGACTCTGAAACACTGTCCACAAAACTCTCAGTGCAAGAGATGTGAGACCAGGGAAAAGGGGAGTTAAGACACTGCCAAACCCCAGGACTGCTGTGCTTTTCTTAAAAAAAAATAAAAATCCATAATTAGAAAAACAAACTAACGTGACATTTATATTGTCATTATTATCTATCACCCTAGTGAGACATAAGGATCAGTTTATTCCTTTTAAATTTAGTTTCAGGCAGGGTGCAGCACCGAATGGGTAGACTTTTGGAAGGTTTCTTTCCAGCTGTGAAGCCTAGAAATAAGGTGTTAAGATTTTTATATTGTAGCACACTTTTTTTTTTTTCTTCTCAGCAAACAGTTATGCTGACAAACAAATACTTTGTGAGTGTGTCAGCTACAGATGAACAGGATGGGGCCAAGACAGTGCTGTCAACTTGGAATTATGGCCTGATAATGGCTCAGTGAAGGCCTTGCTGCTGCATGAAGCATCTCTTCTACAAATGAAGAATTTTCACATGCAAACGTACACAAAGTGAAGGTTAAAAGACTAACATTTCTAATTTTTGAAAGAAATCTGGTATTTTAGAGACTGTTTTAATAGGTAACAATCAATTAAGAATGTAATAGCCACGATTTTTAAATACATGAAAAAGGTGCAAGACAGTATTCCATAAAATCTTTTCTCCACTCACAGATCTTTTAAAACTCAATATCTAATCCTCATTTTTATTTGAACAACACATCACACCAAGTGCTCTTCAACTAATTATTTCTGTTTCCACTGAGAGAGAAAAAGTATTACCTGAAAACTTCAGGTCCCCTGGTTCCTCCTGTGCATTCTTCCATTGGACCCAGTTTTTCCAGGCATTTACCCCATACATATACTTCAGGGTCATCCCAGAAACAGAGCACCCTGGGTAGGAACCCTGCATCAGATTCCGGGGCTCTACAGAAACTACAGACTTCTTCCGTCCCTACAGGCAAACAGAGAAATCAAAACAAAGGAACATTTAATAAGCTATGGATGCTTAACTTGATTTAATAATTATTATTAAATTAAATTATTATTAAATGCTTATTTAATAAGCATCTATGGATGCTTAACTTGATCTCACATAAAAAAGCCATTATGCTGGCACGTAACAAAATTCTACTCTCATGACAAATCTGTGTACGTGTTTTTAGAATGTGAACAAATACTAACCACATTTTACAGAAAAGGTGCAATAAAATACAATAATTCTCACTCTGATAAATATGCACAGAAATATATGCCTCTCTAGCTACACAAGCAAAAATTTATTCTTTCCTCCTGTACATTATGACACTACTTAAAAAGATAACTCTTTTGGAGGTTTTTTTTTTTGAATGATACACATCTAAAAACCATTCTGCACTAAAAAGAGCATTTATTCTACCTAGCTGTGGAGCAGAAAGGAAGAAAATCTTATCTTATATAGCAGAACGGGAAAAAAAATACAGCGTAGTTAAACAGAATTCTCATTTTCACCCTGGAGCAGTATTTTTTTACTTCTGAGAAAAAGCATGCACGTAATGTTATTACTTCAAATGCGAGGAACTTGTGTTCCAGGAGTTACTTTCTTACCCGTCTTTTTGGCTGTGGGAAGCCATCTCTGTGTCTCCGTCTTGCTCGTGAACGTGAATGCAAACCCAGTCCTTTACTGAGAGGGTCAAATGAGTCTGAAGTCAAATCAACACCATTAAGAGTTTAATTATATGATTTAACAGCCCAGGTAGAAGTGTCACTTAGATACCGTGGAATACCTTCCAGTTTGCAATCACACCTGCACATTCAAATAAGGCTTCCCCTTGGAATAATTAAGACAATCTATGTACCTTCTGTATAAAGAAAGTAAATTCTCAGAAGAGGAAAAAAGCACCCCCCAAACAGTGGGTTATACCTAGGGACACAGGAGTGATAAATTCAAAGGAGTCAAGGCTACCTGCTACTCCCGTCAGAGCTTTTGTAGAATGGTGTCATTTTTAAAATAGTAATTTTTAGTAGAGCTGATGTGTTATTGCAGCTTTAAATATCCGGTTTCACTACATGAAAACACATACCCTTCATAAGCAGGCTGCTGGTACAACGCTTACTCAGAAAACTGTGTGTATTTTTACACAACAGTGCATTTTTCTTCACATGATACTGACCTGATGGAAAATCTGCCTCCAGGTCCTGCTCCACATCACCTTTGGAGAACTGCTTTAGTTCTGGATCTGGCTCTGGCAGGGCATTTGATCGTAAGGCATAGTGATTTAACTCATCCTCCCAGCTGTGGGGAGTGGACACTGCTTCTGATTCGAGATCTCCACTGTAAGTGCTACCTTGGTCTGTAACGAGAGTGATCAGATATACCATGTGCTATAGGAAAGGGCAGACAAAGAGAAAAGTTTGCAAGAAAAGATACCTCAGGATCAAAATTTATTTGCAAACAACAACAACAACAACAAAAAAAAATCTAACTGACCTTTCTCAAATATCTTGGGGTCCAGGAAGAGCTCATGCTCAGATGTTTGAGAACCTTTAGAAAAAGAAGGAAATCTGCATCTAACAAATGACTGACAGCTTACATAACTCACAGAAAATACTCTGAACACCAAAAAAACTCTGCATTCGGCCATAACACTAACACACATGATGCGTCTTCTCCACTACAGTTCTCCTAACAGCTTTCTACCTTGGTCATGCTATTATGGGAGAAACAGAAATGCAGAACTGATCCACGTTTTCCAAACGTTTCCATCCCTCCGTGTTTGTTATTTGAGTCGCCTGTAGACAAGTAAGATATTTTGTTCATTTCTTTTCAGCCTGTTCCACTTTTATTACATGGAACAATTACTATCCAACACATTCTAACTTGCATCATCCTTCAAGAATCCCACATAAAAAGCCTGATAGGAAAATATTCTTGTAAAGCAGCTGCTCTGTCTTCTTGATTTTGACGACTTCTGCTAACGCATGGTGTCCTGACCTGGAGATTACTACCTCTAGTCATCTGTTACCGTCAGCAAAAGTCAAATCATCACCTAGGATCAGGGAAAGGGAATGCAACGACATGTAAGCCACTGTCAGTGCTCAGTGTCTCACGTGGGTTCTATGCTAAGCACAGCACCTCTGTGACATTACAAAAGCTTCAGAAAGGTACAACTATAACCAGCACCTCAGATGGGAACTATGGAGGAAGACCAGGTTAGTCTTAGAAGAAAATACGTTTTAAAAATAAAGAATATTGGAGACAGAGGCAGAATTCTCTCCAAATGCACAGTTTAGCTGAATTCCCAGAAGGGCTCCTCATTTTAAAAGAATAACTAATCAAAATTGCTAAGACATGACATAAGCATTATAGTCCCGTCTAGGTTGGCACTTTACCTGCATGAACGCTTTCACTGTGGATAATAAATGTTGGTAAGACAACAGGACCATTTAACTTGGCACGCACACGGGGGAGCAGCCAGTGTAGGCCCTACATCTATTTCTCTACCTATTTTCCACGATGAGAGGACCTTCATCTCACTGCATTTAGTTGCCTTTTTAAAAACACCACATACCACCATGAGAGTGTGTTTTTTCTTTCTCCTCATCTTCTGCAATAATTTCTGCCATCTGAAGGAGATCAGCTTCAAAGGGATTTGTGGGAACCTTTTCCTTGATATCCTGAATAGTTTCAATGACCTTATCAGCGTTTTCCAGGGTAGTTGGGAAGAGCATGGGAACGGGTACCTATGGAACATGTGGAAAATGTTAGAGCATGGTTGGGGGTGAAGGGAAACAGCAAATACACAAGAGAGATTCCTCTCACTTATTTTTACATATATTTTAGGACTACTGAATTTAACTTCAAAATAACTCCAGACTGGAGTTTCATTTCTGCAGTAACTCTACGAATTGGTAGTTTTGTGTGACGATGCTTAACCAAACACGATGCAATAAGGAAAGAAACGGCTTCAAGGACTCCAAACCCCACTTGCATGACTAGTCACAAACCCCAGTGACACCGCGCTGTGTCCTGTTCAGGATCAAGACTGTACACCACTTCCCTCGTGAACTGAAGTGTAACTTACAGGTACTGGCATCCCGAGTGGAACTGGTGTGTACTGAGTGTAGAGGTGAAGGGGCACTGGCACAAACACCGGTACAGGAACGGGTACCACAATGATCTGCGGTGGAACTACTACTTCTTCTGTTACAGCAAAAATAGAACAAAACAAAAGATTGTTTAACCACATGACTATCCAGTACACTCCAGAGTGTCCATGATAATTGTTTGGACTTCTGCCTGTAACTCAGTGTGTGCACTACCACGCCTTGGTTCACAGTCATCTTTCACTTTAACATTGTTGTAACAAGTACTACTACTACAGTTTGGAAAGAAACAGCTCTGGGACTAGAATGCTGGAAGAGAAGAGAGTGGAAATAAGTATTAAATACTAACGTCTGCATCCAAGTAAATGGCGTGTTACTGCAATTATCTCACAACTAACTACAAGACCATAAGGAGGTTATAATTAAAAAAAAACCCAACTACAATCTTCTCACTTAATTTCTTCCTCACTGAGAGGTTTGCATCAAGGCTAGATACCCTAAACTCTTTCTATAGTAATAATGATGACAAAAAGCACTTCCTCAATGGCAATCTGGACTACGTAATAGCCTTTGAAGGTGTTTCTGCTTCCCCCCAGCCTTCCCACAGAGGGAGTTTAGAGCAAACATGCATCTAATGAAATGATCTTAGAAACAGGGACTTAATTTTCAGAGGTTCTTAGTATCTGTATCTAGTAACTAAAGAAAGTTGAAATAATTTCTGAAAAATCATACACTTTATTAAAATAAGCCTGCTCTTGCGGCTTGAGCTGTGAGAGCTAAGAACTCACAAATTCTGTCCTCAGGAAAACAAGTTCCCTCCATAGCCTTTTCCATGTCACTTAAGCACTTCATTCCCCACAGTTAAGATGATTGCAGAACGCTAAAGACGAGTTAAAGCAAATCTCAAGATTCATCACACACGAAGCTCTCCGGATTTCAAAGAATAGCACAAATATTTTACAAATGTAAGGCAAACTGCTACTTGGAAAATACCACACAACAATCTGAAAACTCTTTAAGGTTTTAAAATATCTTACAAAAATAATTCTTTGTTCCATAAACCACGCGTTACTTTCTCAACTGCAATACCGACTTTTATAAACGGGGTAGAGATTGGATACATACCTGTCTGGCATTCTTTGTTTTGTGTGTGAGGTTTGCATGAGGTGGCCTTAGTCTGTGTGATTGGCTTGCACAACAACGCTTTGTTTTTTAGAAGCCTAGGTGGTTGCGATGGTGGTAGCTTTAGGGCATCTGTCTGAGTACTAGCCTGTGCAGAAAAACAGAAACGGGGGCAGAGTCAGTATTGGTTGGAAGGATATCGTAAGATTAGTATTTGTTCTCTACCATGGGAGGTTGAACAATTTACAGCACTCCTTGCTGATAAAAATGGTCATTTAAAAACTATTGCAAAACCGGCTTGCTAATGTATCTGGTGCATTCTGGTCTTCACCTCAATTTATTTTAATCAAACAATAGGCTTTTTTTTTTTTTTTTTTTTCCTTTTTTTTTTTTTTTTTTTTTCCTGTTAACAGTGCAGTGAACAAATCTGCAAGAATGTTTGGTTTCTGTAGTCAAATAACCTTATACTTTTGACCTTGGAATCTTACTGATGGCAAAGATATAAAGAGGAGTTGTGTTGATGCTTTTGACGACTGAAAGTCTGGCTGATACAGATGCCCAAAAACCTTAGTAAATTGATGTGAAACCATCAAAAAGAAATAAAAGTGAAAAATGAACGCAAATGCTGGCAGTATAACTTCCTGTTTAGACACAGACTGACTATTCATGATCATAATAATTTCAGGTCCTGCTAACTCTAATTTTCAGTCATTCATTCAAATAACAGGATCTATTTCATTAAGGAAAATTCATACTCTAATCCATAAATGACACTTCAGCTAAAAGCAAGGGTGTCGGTCTTCCAGAACCTAAAAGCCTATTCCAGAACCTATTTTAAAAGAGTTGCAAGATGTATATACCACATTCCTCAAAGAGCTCAAGAACAGGAACTCTAGGAGTTGCTCACAGCTAAGTGGTGACAACGGTTCCCCGCAGCTCTGCTACCACACTACAGGGAGTAGGAAAGCCGAGCTGCAAGAGCTGGGTCACGGCAGCCCCAGCAGCCCACGCTGGTCCCCTTCCTCCCATGCCAGCCCTACAGACATCACATCCCGCTTCTGGGCACAGAAGGTAGGCTCAAGTACAGGAGCCACTCATGAATTGCTTGAGAACTACAGCCACCTCAAGAGCTACAATTTGAGAAGCTTTGTCTTAAAACATCAATCTGTCAGTGGACGCAAAAAAATTTTTATACTATACAAGTTCTATCCATTTAAAAAAAAAGTATCTGCAAGCAAGTTTTAAATCCCAATCACGACCAGGAAAAGCGATTACAAAATGACAGTGCAAAATTCTTGGATACTTTACTTGTTATTAATACAATCTGGGCAAAAGTGAGAAAGAGTCTCTTGTAAAACTTACATCTCCTATTATTTTTGCTGTCACAGTAGGGACTGCACCTGTGAAGAAAAAAAAACATACAATAGCCTGTGTACTTATTATCAAGGCCCATAGTCCACAGTCTGCCAAGGTCAAGAAAAAGGAATTCCCATCCAACCCCATTCTCTGGTGTATGTACATAGGTTTAAATCATTATTTCTATCTAGGTAAAGGAAGGAAAAAACGAACCATCTGCACTGATGAGAAGCATAATGAAGGAGTGACTGTTGTCCTCAAAAGTAGAAAAGATTCCAGAACAAATATAAATGTTCAGGAATAGAGAGTTAAAAATACGGGCATCGTATTCAGCAGTCTTACCCTGTAAAACATTGTTGGAGTTAACCGTAGGCTGGGCAGCAGGGGTGCTTGCAAGAGACACCACGTTTGCTATGACAGGGGTGGAGTCCTTTCTCAAAGAAGGGCCTGATGAGGAAGCTGGTGCCATAGAAAGGTTTGCTGGACAGAGTGAACAGAAGAAAACTAAAATAAGCGAGAAAATAATTTATAAAACTGCATTTCTGAAACAACACCCACCCTCCAGACTCATCTCCAAATGAAAAAGCCTGCTGTATGAGAAGGGAATGGAGGTGTCAAACTGCAGCAATTCAGTTTAAATAGGAGCTGGTTCATTTCCCAGCCACTGAAACATTTCAGAAGTTCACCATAGTGTGCAAGCAGCTTTCCCTTTGTAACACTATGGGTATTACAGCAGCACTCAGGAGACAAGAGGAGTGGACGCCTCACCGTGCTCGGTACCAAACACATGTAGTACAGGAGACCCTGACAATTAATGAACGAGGTGAATCTTATGAGGCTCTCACAGTGAGGGGAATTCTTAGCCTCTTTCCATTTGAAAGCACCGTTCCATGAATTGCCACATTTAATCCAAAAATAGTGTCCTGAGGCACTCCACTATCCCGGCAGCCCCCAGGTCAGGTGCCTGGAGACCAGTTTTGCAAAGGCTGAAGCTGCAGGCACCCTTCCGGAGAAGCAGGGCCAACAGACATTTCGCTATCCTTACTAACAGCCGAAGGTACCGACAAGACCAGGACTGTTACATCGTATAATTACAGTCTGAAAGTACAAACTTACTTATATGTTACTCTTAATCAGGGAAAACGGCTCCCACCACTGTAAGCAGCAGATGTGCACAAAGCTGAAGAGTTGAGTATGGCCTGGTGCATACTATAAATTTTCAGTTAATGTTCTTCATTGCTTCTTGGGTACCTTGCAGTCACCACCACTCAGTGGGAGATTATGCCCCTCTTTAGGATCAGTGCTATTTCCAGCCTTTGCTTCTCTTCTTCTTCCTGTCTTTGGGGGCCTGTCTTCCTTTCTTCCCTTTGCATTTCATTCCCTACAGAAACTCACAGTTCCTATTCCCGTGGGCTCCATTCCCACCCTCCTTCCCATTCCATCTGCTAAAATAACGAGCAAGGAAACAGCTACAGCACACATTAACCTTGGCATTGATACTTCAAGAACCAATGCTTAAAGACAGAGAAATAGTAACTTCTTCAGATGCCTACAGACCACACAGAGCTGGCTATTTTAAGTGCATGTCTTGAAGTCTGTATTTAGAACCATTAAGTCTACTAATTTCACCGCTTGATCTTTTTTTTGTTAAATGAACATTAACGTTCTACCCTATCTGGCTATGTATTATCAAGTACAGGAGACAAGCTAGGTATTTAACATGTCTTCAGTAGATATCAGTACATTTTACCCCAAGAAAATAGGCCTTTGTTTTATGAAAGTGATTGGAAAGCAAGTGCTTTTTGTTTCATCTTCTTTAAAATCACAATCTAGGTTTGGTATACGGAGCAATCTCACTTCATACCTGCAGAAGTTTGAAATCATCTGAAGTAAGAGAGAGATCTAAAGCTGAGCCCATTCAATAGCAAATGGGCAAGCCCCTAGCAGAAGATAGATGTTAAAAAGTTCACTGAACCGATTTTCCGAATAACTGTTAGTATCACTGTCACGCACACCAAAAGGCAATACTACCCCCAGCCTGTTTTACCTGTGTTGTTTGGGGGTGGAGGGTCAGAAACACATTGCTGATTACAGAACAACAGAATACAAAGCAGATTGCAAAAATGCTTGATCTCCCCTTGCCATTTCATGGACTCACTGAGTTTACCTTGTCTCTTACAACCATCGCACTTTGCCATCTAGGAAAACAGAGCGAGAGAGAAATTAAACACACTTGTAAACAGCAACAAAGAATACGCGTACAAAAACCTCTTCGCACCCTGCTCAGCAAATATAAAGAAATGTCTATGGGTGCATCATTTCTGCAGTGTTACACAAAGCAGCAGAACATTCGGTGTCTGTCTTCCCACAACCCATATTAGGTTTTTGCTATACAGAAAACCGTTACTCAAAACTTAAGAAGGATTTACTCATCCCTCACATATATGCAATGCACGGACACAGAAGTCAACTACAGGCAGTTCACTTAGCTCCTAACGTACAAAGGTTCTTTTGCTAACACATTTATATTCTAGAGGATGTTATGTCAGAATGTGGCTTACCTGGTAAAACAAAACTGTGAATTTAGACATGCACTCCTCTGAGCAAAATTCCTCCATTCTCCCCCCAAAGTGATGCTGGACCAGTTTGGGGGAAGTCTGTAAACAGTAACTGCACATTTTACAGTGGTTTCCCCAGCGCTTAGCCAAGTCATGTTTATAGAGCAGCTTACAACCTAAAAGAAGAGGAAACAGTAAAAAACCCCAAACTTCAATATCAAAATGACATTTGCTCAGCACTTCTGGTTCTTGTATTTAGTTACGCCTGTAATAATTTGTTGAAGTATATCATTAAAATATAAAGTGTGAACAAGGTCCTGTTTCTAAACCTAAAAACCAGTTTCCTAACCTAAAAAGATTAGATTTCTCTTTGTATCACCAATGATTTTGGCAAAACACTTCTGACGTGATTTGTCTGAGACAGTCTTGCTCTTTCTTACCTTCACTACAGAATGGTTTATCTACGCCTGAGAATCGCACCATCTCCTTGATAATTTTCTCAATTTTGCAGTATTCACACATTGCCATTACACCACTCCTCTTCTTATATTCATCACAGCAGGTCTTCCCGCAGAACTGGAACATTTTACCCTGCAACATGGCCAGAATGTTTTGGTTTCGATGTTTCACATCCCTGATAATACATTTTAACTGTTAACAGAAACTCAGAAGTACATTTATACCCTTGGAAAGCAACAACAGGCAGCACTAGCAGTTAGGTCTCCCCGTTTAGCTTTATAACACAGCACGATTTTCACTAGAAAGCCCTCATCGATGTGCTTTGTCCTGGAATTAAAATAATCATTGCTGGGATCAAGAATCAGGAACATGCTTACCTAGCCAGGCAATCACAGAGTTTGGGTTTTTTGGAGTTGTTTTTTTTTTTTTCTGCTTTTAAGATCAAAGAACTACTACCAGTATTAAATGATCCCAAAATCAGTTCCAAATTCTTCCATAGCAGGTCATAATAAGCAACACTGACAGACCATTGCATATAAGCTACAATTTGCTGGGTTTCTGTTGAGAAATACGAGGTTGAAAAGCCCTAATCTTGATTACCTTGAAGTCAAGCAGTTCTGGTTTGGTTGCAAAACATCTGTTACAGTGCTGACACCTGAGTTTTACAACAGGGCGGGCAAAAGTGACTTGCTGGGACTGGGCAGCCAGCCTCTGTAGACCAGCTGCAGCTGAACTGCTCACGGTGCTGGGGGACACCGTGGAGGTGGTGCTGCCCGCCGACACCGTCGCCCCCGAGGGAATGCTTACAATGACTTGACCTTGCGACAGAGGAACCACTGAGGAGTTCATTCCCGCAGGCTTGTTGAACAAATTCTGCAGGAAAGCAAATCGAGGAATAGACTTTATTTTACAGTATGACGTATTTTACCCAACATCCCAGATAATTACACCATCCATTCATTATTCTGTTAACTCAGCTAAGAAGAAATCCTAGATGCCACACCTGAAAAGCTACTACACAACTGTAGCTGCAAAAATTGCGTATGCTCCCATCTGACATAGCCAAGTGATACTGAGGGTTTGATGAAGTTTTACAGCTGTTGCACTGAACTTGAACACCTGAGGGTGAAACAGAGAAGAAAAAGTGATTTATGCAACATCAAGTTGTATGGCAGATAATTTTGCACTGTGCATACAAAACCAGAGAATCTGAACGACAAGCCAAGGTACACACAGAAGCCCAAGACGAAGTTTCTACAGGTTCCGAAGCAGACACTGCAGCTGTGGTGCTTGTTGCTTGCCAGATCCTTTAATTAATCTCCCAGTATCCCTAGGATGTCAGTAAGCATTTTTCTATTTTGCAAGAAAAATGGCTGAGAATATGTTTGCCTAGCTCAGTGCAACATTAGGCACAGGTAGCTAAGCTAATCACCCTGGAGAACAAGGGGCAGAACAGTCACAGTGGTGGCATGGTGTATGTCCACAGAAGTGCATTTGTCTAGCTGGGAAACCCACCAGCTGCACTTGCAAGAGCAGAAAATAGATTAAGTTTTATTATCACGTTTAAGCTCTCTAAAACCAAAGCTGAAATGGCTGTACTGTCACTGATAGCTTTATCTATGGTAGAAATCTTTATGTTTCCATCTCAGTAGCTCCCTTTAAAAAAAAAAAAAAAAAAAAGCCATTTCCCAACCTCCCAAAAGAGAATATCAGCTTTAACTTTCAACTTTCAATTAAGCTAGGATGCAAGCTACATGAAATTATGCTTCTAAAGAAGTAAAAGGATAAACTTACCTGCAGAAGTAACCATTTTTACTCTATATGCTGACAAGCAGTTAACAGAGCAAAACATTTCAGTTTTTCCCAAGTTATTTGTGCTCTCTATCATCTCAGCCGAAGTTCTCAAAGATTTACACAGTGTGCAAGGTGTAATTTTAGCTGCTTTCTGTGGAAAAATGGAAACGGGTCATTCATTTGAAACTCACGTCTTTTTATTAACCTAGAAATTAATTGCTAACATATAAAACGTTTACGAAAGTGACTGTCAGTGCACTTGAAACAGCGGCTATTTCACAGCTTATTATGTATGATGCAGATATACTTATTGGAGTTCTCCAGAGTGCTTGCTATAGTCACAGTTTGACCACCCGAGCCTTGGGCTCTCTCTCATTCAGGGTAAGTGCTGCCTTTGCAGGCCGGATTTCACAGTACCCAGGCTGTCAGGGAGAAGGCTCCAAGTGCAAACAACACTACGTGCTGTAAGAGCACGTATCGAGCACCTCGTATCAGACAACTCTGACATTCTTGCTGAGAAGTAACATTTTGCTTATGATTTTTAATACATCAGCTACGTATGTGAGCAATATTCTCATTTAACAGATGAGAAAACAAGAAAGCCAGAGAAGCAGGCTCCCTGAAGATGTATTTGGTAGCAAAATGGGGAAGAGATATCTCCTGGTAATAATCACAGCTTTCAATCTATGGTCTACAGACTACTTTTAGAAAGAGATACAGGAAGAAGCCTACCTTTCACAGACATATTTTCTGTGTTTACAATGAAAGATTTTTAAGTTTGGAAAAACCTTTGAAAACGACTGCACCAGATCTTTTTATTATGACAGCCTTTTTTTCCTGTATTTTCACTTTTTTTCTATCAACAGCTCTTCCAGATCTTCACAGAAGGACAGAATCGAGGATATGTTTTTAAGGATTTAAAAACACTCACAAACCCCAGAAACTATCAGAATGTATCTGACAATTGAGCTGAATGGTGTTTAAAAATCAATAAAAAAGAGGTTAGACTTAACCTTATAAGCTCTGAATGTACCGCATTTTCAGGAAGACTAACATATACGGGGTTTTGATGTGAGATGCAAAAGCAGCATGAAATAAATCCCTCTCCTTTCCAGCTTATTTAATTTCCAAATTTGTTTCAGAGGACAACTAATGTTGTAGGTAATTATCTGGATGAAATACTTGAACCAGATTTTTTTTAATTCATTAGGTCTTTCTTGGCCTAAGTGACCTGAATAATGGGACAGCAGAGTCACGTCACAAAATGGTTACACTATCTTATCAGAGGGCAATTTTTCCTGAAGTAATTGCATTAAAATAAGTCAGTCAAAAATAATTGAGCTATTATAATAAATGAAGGTTCTCTCAACTGCTCAGCTTTTCAAGAGGCTCCATTATCATCAAAATTTAAATATTTAAAAATTTAAATATGAAAATCGAAATTATCGACTAATTATTACTTTTCCTCTCCACTTAATTCAAACGCTACAATTTTAATACTCAAACAGGGAGCATCTCAAAGGCTGAAAAAAGTCACAGTGGCCCGCTGCTGAGTGCTCCCAGCGTGCCTCCTCTCACGCTGGAACGCTCCGGTTATCCGGATCAGTAAGGGGAGCACAGCAACAGGTCTGGGCAAAGATTGAGCAGCAAAATGGCAAAAGCAGTTATCTTAGACCAAGACAGTAACTGAAATCAGCTAACAGATTGGGTGTTTCTTAAAACACCCCAAATCTAATGGAAGACCTATTGTTAATATTCTGTCAAAACCTACCTGCTTGTATGCTGTCACACACGTTGGACTGCAGAACTTTTTTGACTGTCCCTCTATTTGAAGCATGTGACACTGGCCAGAGCCACTGTAGCAATAGCCTCCACAATTCTCACAGCAGTTCATGGTCAAGTTGTTAGCCGAGCGGAACTTGGAGAAGCAGGCATCGCTGCAGAGCTTGTGTACAACGTTCTGGTAATTCACTTCGTGTCTGATCTGGAAGAAAAGAAAGAATATATAACAAGGATAGAAAGAATACCTATGTTCATAGCAAGTTGTCCTGATCTAAAGGAAATTCAAATGAAAAAGAAGTTTGCAATTACCACCGCGTTCTTCTGGCACATGCTGCACTTGGTTGAAATGCTGTTAGTATGAATAGTAACAACAGGTTTCCTTTTCAGTTCATACGTAGAAAGACAAGACTGGCTGCAGAAATCCTTACTGGAGTTTGTATTGTCAAACTGGGCAGTGATTACATCCTTTGGATTTAGAATGTCTCTATGGAAAAAAGAAAAATAAACAAACAAACAGATAAAAAATTATCTTGTCAACTTGCTGTCCCTTCTTTTTCTGCAAGCTAAATATTCTCTAGAAGGTGGATTCATTTAATTTAAAGCTTTTCTTTTTGCTGATCTAAGTACCTGGCTTCATTTTTCTTTTCATATTAGGAAAATAGTTAGGAAGTACAGTTCTCGAGTAGGTATTTTGTGAAACATTTTGTATGCGGACTTAGGGGTGGCCTATAAATATATCGAGGTGTATCATTAAATCTTTTCAAAAGGAACTCAGAGAAGTTAACTGTTTTGTACAGTCTTTACTAAAAAAAAAAAACAAAACAAAGCAAGATATGTGGAATAATTCCCTTTAATAATGAAAATACCAATCATAACGGGTAGGGGAAAAACAAAAGGTCACAATTTCTAATCACCACGTACTTCAGTCCAAATTCAGTCAGGTCTGACTGCTATTGTAACTCTCCATCTCTCATCTATAGTTTTGTTTATTTGTTGCTGGATTTAACAAACTGAACTTTCTCCTTATTTCTTCTCTTTTATAAGAGTCATTCACAGAAAAGTTTCAAAGCCCTTAAGTCAAAAAAATAGGAGGAAATATTTATATCATTTTCTTGGTTGCATGGATTCCTCCTTCTCACTTGTCAGAGGTAAACCATTTTTCAACAGAATAAGTACAAATTACAGCCAAGACTCCTGAACTTTATTACAAGATCTTTCCACACCGTGACAGCAAGTGAAAAGAATAATTAATTGAAGTCTCAAGTTTAACTTCGGTTGACCTTGTAAAACTGAAAGTAATAAATTTGTTGTTGAAGAAATGATGAACAAAGCAGCATTCCTTTTGCAAAGTAACTTTCAAAACTAAAAATAATACATATGAATAATTCTCCTCCATAAACAGACCGTAGCAGAATCAGTCTGCAAAGTTATTGGTTTGCCTCAAGTTAATCTTACAGTAATATGACATCTTAAAGAGCCAGCCGCAAAGGGCTCCTTTTGCTACTTTGGACATAAGAATACAAATGAACACGAAATCTTAATAATTAAAATGTTGTTTAGAGCTGAAGATTCAGGCCTGTGTTTCCAACAGGACTGTGGAAAATTTAGATCTTCTCTAAAGAATTTTTTCCAAGTAGGCTCACAAAAGCGAACCTCACCCTTCCGCTCTAGGCCTAGGTAGAAAAAACTGATCTGGGTGCTGAAACGCCAACTACCTAAAAAACTCAATTCTTAATAAATTTAGTCTCTCTGCATCTTATGAAAGCAGCCGTGACATATTCTGAAGAGCTAAGAAGTACACAAATCTAAGCTCAATGACTGGAGCCAGATGGGAAAGTTTAAATTTTTTTTGGAATCTAAGGAAACATCTTGCCTCAAATATATTAATTTACCCATATTTTATTTCATTTTAGGGATTCAATAAATCTGTTTTCATCTGGAAGAATTAATACATAAAATATTTTTTGAAAATGTACTCCTTAGTGGTTTTGAGTTAGTGTTTTTTAAAATGGCAGGAAATTGTAGTCTAATACAGTTTTTCATATCTGGCTCACTCAAATCAAAAAAGACAATATGCACACTTCACAACAGAGGCGTTTAAATCTCTGTGTACGTAAAAATCCAGCTAATGAAATGGAACTGAAAGTGGACAGACCAATTAACAAGTATCAGTATCGGCCACAATTTTTTGAAGGGAAGCGTCACAGAAGTGGACATCAGAGAAACTGCGTGCTGCGCAAAAAGAGAACTGAAACCCTTCATTATCTGCTTGAATATCAATTATTACTAGAACAAATTAAAACACTGTCCTACTTTGAGCAGCTTGAGCAGGTTTTCTTGGTAGAAGCTGGTGGGCGAGAAGCTGGAACAGTGTATCCAGTGAGGCACAGTGCGGAGCAGAAGAGCTGGGTAGAGCCTTTCCTCTGGTATGCAGTTTGCCCCTTCTGCAGGATTTTTTTACAGCCAGAACAGGAAACCCGAACAGCTGTGGTTGGAACTGAAGGAAGCATTTTACTCATGCCAGAGGATGCCACAGCAGGCTGGAAACCTGATGACAGCTGTGGAGCTAAAAAAAGCCCCAAGAACACAGAGAAAACATAGAGCAACTGTTATATACGTATTACACATAATTCACTTGTGTGCAGGGGGCAAGCACTAAGCTTATGACTTCATCTGGGTTGCCAGGGTCTAAGGGAGAACTAAATAGCAGATGAACTTGCCATAAATACATGCCCCGTGCTGGTATTCTGCATAGTAGATTGTTTCAACTTCTCTTAAGACTGAAAATGCACTTTCAACATCCCTTTCACATTTAATTTTCCTTTGCCTCAAAAATACAATTATTTTTCAACCTCTAAACTTCATTGTCTCTAAAACAAACTGGTTTTATTCCTACTGGGGTCAGACATAGCAAATGAAATGCAGAATAAACTGCAAGACTATTTGCAAAGGCGATATATTTTACCGACTAAAACAAAGGTAGTCTTGCCTATTCCTTACCAAGAGGACTGCCACTGACTGAAAATACAGCACTGATTTTCAGCTCCCCTTCCTGAGTTTTTGGCTGTTGGCCGTACTCCTAAAACAAAGGGAAAGGAAAAGGAGAACAAATACACACATGTAATAACAGGTAACATCATTTCCATTCTTTCATCATGCTGTATTGAATCTTAAGGAAGAGTGAGTCTCCTCAGCCTGCTGCGAAGGGCAGGCTTACAGATGTTGCTGTATGAACACCACACACAGAACCTGCTCGGAGGTTCACAGCGAACCACAACCGAGGGTGTCGTGTAGAAACGGAAAAGCCTGGCTGCCTGGTGCATTCCCCTTCCCATCTCTACTCCAAGACACCTCAGAATTCAGCCAGGCAAAGTTTAAGAGAAATCTCTGCTTTTACACTCGCACTTTCCATCTAGATGTGCTCTGCAGCCCTTGTCCCTGCTCTGCGAAACAAGCTTTGTCTTCACATTCATCGATGATAATAATGAAATACAAACTGGGCCCTAGATGGTCAGAAGCAGTCTGTACTGAACCATGACTTAAGTACCTTGGAGAAGCCTAAGGTGAGGCTTTGCAGCAGACCAAAGCTGGCACCACTGGAGCCAGACCACCACAGCCCTGCTCAGAGCGGCTTCCGTGAGATGGGAGTAACCTCACACTTTCTACAGGACAAGAAAATCCCTACAGACAGTCGCTTGTGGAATAGCTGACATCCTATAAATTACTAGCTTACTCCAGAGCAGCTATTCATACTCTGACACCATGCTTCCTGCCTGTGCTCTCCCTAGAAATCTGAACCATAAAGCAGCTTGTAGCACTCCACATGTAAATCTTAATAGGCTGAAAAGCATAATCTCTTGGAACTAGAGAGATGATAAGATTTAACCTACTTACAGTCATTTGAGAGTAGTGAGGGCATGATGTCATGTTATGACCGAGCTAAATTCACAGTCGCTGTCTGGCTGCAAGGTAAGCCAATTCAAAAACCACTGAGCAAAATGAAGCGCTCGCCTCTCAGCAGCAGTGAACTGCTCCCTCAGCTTAAGCCATCTCCTAAAATCACACCCTAACATCCACATAATTCATGCTAAAATTTAACACTTCTCTTGCTCCTGTGGGAAAATTACAAGTTTCTCTACTAGGACAATCCAACTATTTCTCAACGGGTTTCCCAGGAGAACAAGCACTGGTTCATCACATGAACTATCAGACAAACATTCAAATCTCAAGTACGAGAAGCTTTTCCGCTGCGTATGCGCATGCCGTGGTGACGGGTTTTAAAGCAGCATTTCAAAAAAATATTACATATTTTCAGAAATACAGGTTTTTAAAGCATTTTAACTGCAGTTTTATCCTTAGTCGAGACTAGTAAGAGAAATGGAGGCAAATCCTGACATCAACTGTGCGTGAACGAGAAGTTTCACAGCAGTGACAACAGCGCTGAAAGCCCAGAACCTTCAGCTCCAACTATTGGCTACAGCAAGAAATGCTGTTATCTTTCAGGATGCATGAAAAAAATAACTGAAAAAACTACATTAATTCCAATCTAAAGCAAAACAAAATGAACCTTCATTAGTTCTCATACTTTTACAGTATCAGGCAGAGTTAATAATTACAGGATTTTACTCCAGAAATTAATATTTTGAATATGATATTTGATATTCAAATTCTTCCAAGTCTTCACTTTTGCTTATTAGTATGATCTTTGATAACCACAGACATCTTGCATCGCATTCCACACAAATCAACACAGTGATGCCATCTTAGGAGGACAAAAGAATAGACAGATTTAACTAACCTACACATGGTCTGACATTATATACGCTTAAGGTAACACAAAACCAAACAGTCTCACAGACACTGAACAAATCAGAAGGGCAGTGAAATCTGAATGATTTTAAATACTTAATTTACTTCTTTATTTTATTAAGCCAAGATTATTATGGGAAAAAGAAGAAAATATGTTGGGAAGACAGGCCCAGAGAGGAAAGGAGATATAGCAGAAGTACACAGAATGATGCTAGAAAAACTAATGCCTGGACAGGAACACCGGCACTCTAGTGTCGATGCAAGTGGGATGAACCACTTCGGGAAGCTCTACACACCTTTAACTGCATGTAAAGTTTGGCACGTAACCCAAATGTTAGCAGTGAAGAGACAGGAATTGCAACACAGATCATTCCCCCGGTGTCACACAGCAAACCAGTGGCAAAGAGAAGAGTCAGAGCTCAGCAATCCTTGACCCAGCACCGCTCAATCCATAGGTCAGACTTTCTCCATTTTGTAATTACTGGAACTTTTACCTCTACTGTCATTAAAAAATGTCAGTCTCAAATGGGAAAGTCACTTAAACACATGCTAAAATTTACTTCACCGACATGTACATATTTAAATATTTTGCTAAGGTAAGACCGCTAAGTGTTAATTTAAAACAAGAACAAACAACGAACCACTGTGCTCGCAAAGATAACCTTTAAGAGGGAAGTAGCAGGAATAGCACTCTTTCAGCTACACATCTCTAACTGTGACTACTCACAAAGTATTCAGCAAAACATGATTTAAATTTTATTTCCTAGTGAGACTGAGTTGAGATTAAGTGTCTATATTGCCACAGATTTAATCATGAAAGTTTGCTTTGTCTCTAACTGAAAAGCAAAACATGTTCAGTGACATGCTAACACGACATCAAGAAGTTGGGGGTTTGGGTTTCATGGTAGTATAAGAGGGAAAATTCCTTCTACTAAACTATGCTCTTCATGTTAAAATTTCGGTCAATAAACCAAATAAATTGCTGAATTTATGTCCAGCTTATGCGGTCAGCTGTCAGACCAAAATGAGAAATGCAATGGGAAACTTACCTCGGAATTATCAGGTTCATCTTTAATTTTGTCTAATAGTCCCTGCTGTGGGGCCATAGCTTTATCATATTCGTCATCCAAAGGCTCCTCCTTAATTCTAATATTTGGTGCAAAGGAATTCCCCAGTTCTTGTCCAATAGATTCCTTACTAGAAAATAGGTAGCTAGACTCCTGAAACAATAATATGAAAAAGAATTCACCCTCCTGCATCTGCCATGAGGAGCTGGGCTGCTGCCAAGGGGAGTTTCTGTTGCAGACCAAGAGGAGAAATGGGTCCTGCCACTGGAAGGTGGGAGAAATGATGGGCAGCAGCTGCTGCTGCCTCCACCTCCCTGCAGCACCCTCTGCCATCCCACCCCCAATCCTTTTCACTCCTCTAGACAGAGCAGAAGCCACCCAGCTCTCTAGGTTGGTTGTCAGCAGGGGCATTCGGCTGTTCGGGCAGTGTCTCCTGTTGATACTGCTGTTCCCTGTCTCATCTGGAAAAAAGGCAGCAGGTCAGATGGATGCATCCAGGTCTAGATTCGGCTCACCAGTCAGTCAGACCATGCTGAACACGAAAACGGCTAGCAAAAGAATCCTCAATCCAAAGAGAGGGTCAGCAAAATTTTACAAAATTATATGCACTGTTTAAGTAGCAAAGATGTCTAAGAGTCAGAAGATCAGTTTTCTTGATACTCAAATTTACACTCAAATACAAAATACGTATTTTGAATTATTCCAGTATATTGCTGCACTTGCAAAAGTGTTTGAAAGATCTATAGCTTACCCTGAAGTTAGTTTCTGGAGTTTGTGGCGCTAACTGCGTCCGTAATGTTTCTTCTACTTGATTATGAACTGAGGAAAACATATACATTAAATATAAATGAATACAGATTCCAATGCATTTCCTTTAAAACTATCTAGAGTCTCATACTGATCCCCAACCCCATAGTCTGTCAGAACCTCAAAAGTATTAAACTACTCCCTTTCTCCTCCCTGCAAATAAGACGGTAATCCTCAAAGACAACTGACATTTTTTGATTCTTCTACTGGGTCATTATTTTCCCATTCTAGTAAAATAGTTGTAAAATTCTGAGGCAAACTGTTCATTCAGAATTTTCTGCACCCCAGTGGGTTCTGAACTCTATCGTGTTTCCACATTTAAATCAGAAAATATTTTTCAGAGCAACAATTCTCATTCTTTTCTTTGTTGTTCTGGTCTTTTGCCTTTTCCCCCCTTCTCAGGAAACAGTAGCTTATGCTTTTTGAGCATGTATCTTTTAAAAATTCTGGATTTGCCTGGATGCTGCCTATGAGCATTTACTACTGCTGTTTCAATTACTGATTACCGGAGGCTGCACAGCTTTCAGCCACTGTCTTCTAACTGTAGGTATTTACAATTTTCTGAAATATGTCTTTTGCACAGAAACATTCTTCACCTGATTTCTACCTGAAGGTAAAAGAGACATCTTTAACTCTTCTTCATTTTAAAACATCTGCATTGCTTCTCTGATCTTTGTGCAACCTGGAAACACTGATTTTAAGATGCTGTTACTAAACATGCAAAGTTTAAATATCGGAATTTTAAGCTATGAATCTGAACAAGTAGCCAGGAGGCTCTCACTTGTTGGCCAACCCTCCTCTTTCCATGCAGTCTGGTCATTCTTAACTCCTTCACTCACTGTTCTACTGCAACTCTCAGAGCTTGGGAAGTCAAAAACAAGTGTGTGGGCAGCAAGACTACTGGTGACTGCCAGGCTCCCTGAAATGAGAAATGGATTACAAGCATCTTTGGTTCTCTCCATGTTGGCTGGACAAAGTCCAAGACACAAGTATCTGAGGAAGAAGGAGAGCCGTCTCCCAGCAAAGGCAGATCTCAAGTTACTCTCTGGCTTACTTCCTGCAGACACCAATATATTTCTAGCAAGTCTTTCAGCGATGCTACTACCTAATGAATACTGTTTTAAATACATATACATTAATAAAAAAAAAATCTTTCCTGGCCATCAGCTTAACCTAAACATCATCTTTTCTTTTAAGGAGTTCCAAAGTCTACAAAAACCAGTGAGAAAAACCAAAAGGAAGCTGGAATTGTCACCCAGCTTGGTTTAGTAAACCACAACAACAAGGGGTATGGCGAGGCTTTGAAACAAGCTGTGGAGGATGAGACGCCCCCAACGCTGCCAGGCCCTGCAAATCCTAGTCCTAAAACAGAGTTCATTGTATTTCAGGGTTCTTTATAAAATGCTTCCCTACATACAGTTCTGCATGTTCCCTTTAACAAGACGATGCTTTTAATAACTAGCCCTATCGCTAATTTCTGTCTAGTTCTTTCTTCCTCTTTGCTGGGTAGCCAGGTCTACGATGTCAACAGTTACCTGCTTTGTCAAGAAAACTGCTTTTCAATCTAGAATCCATATCTTTAGGGATTTTTTCCAACCGTTTTTCACGTTCTTGAAAATGTCCTTCTCTATTCTTGTCCTTTGCTGAAAAAGTCTCTTTGCCATTATCTCTTGTTATGCTAAAATCTTTTCGAATTGATTTAAATACAGGGCCCTGCTCAAACGGTGAAGTGAGATCCTTTTGGATTGCATTCTGAATCTGAACTTCTTTTTCACTGTCCAGTTCATGTTCTGTAACTCTCTTGTCCTCTTCCAGATGGTCTTCATCGTGAATCACTGAAGAAAGAGTGTCTTTTGGAGTAAAATTTTGATCATCTTCATTGTCACTTCCAACAACGGGTATGCCTGCAAGATCCCCAGAGTTCAGAAAATAATCATCATCATCATCATCCAGCAGGGAGTTTTCAGATCCTGTTCGATTCTGTATTCCGTAAGATATGCTGTCGAGGGCAGGCGCTAAGTTGTGGTCAGTGTCCTCAGACATTTCTGCATCCAGAATTTCACCACCTAGGGAGAAAAAAAACCCCATAAACAGTCAGAAGATTCACCAATTTTGCGTGTAACAAAGGACAAGCGTAAGTGTCCTTTGCTAATCTGTCTGAGCTGCAATTTCTTGAATACTCTAAGCCTTCTTGAGCCAACATTACCAATAAAACATGCCTGACACAAACAGTTCTGTTGCACTCACCACACAATGAAGCAGAAACTAAACTGAGAAAAACTAACCAAAGAAACACAACATTAACTCCAGCTCATCTAATTTGTAACACTTCTGGAGAAGGCAATACAGGGAGGGAATGAGTAGCAAGGAGAAGGGCAAGACAGTCTTTCTCAGCAACAACGTTACTTTTAAGAAGTGTTTTGTGAAACTATGGCCTTATATAAATAAATAAAAATACTTACATTTTTCTGTAATATCAAATACCGCATCAGATTTATCTTCAAACTGTAAAAAGGAAAGCACTATATCATTATCTCGGTCAGCTGCCATGCACTTTGCTAAAAAGTATCTGATCAAAACCAAAACCAACAAGAAGGATCACAATTCCTCCTCCTTCCTTTCCTGCCCCAAGCAAAGTTCTAAGAATTTAGACCATTGCATTACTGAGAAGTCGCATTTACCCTAACAAGTTCAGAAGTACACAGAAAAAGCACACAGTGAAAACTTAGAATTAGCGTCGCTTCCCAGAGGAGGTGGAGAAGAGAGGGATGGGAATGACAAAATTTTCGCTTCTACGCGAGATACTTGTGCCAGGTCAAGATGATAGACTCTGCCCTCTTTGATGCTCTACGAGCCTTAATTGCCTCTGAATGTTATGGATAGAAAAACAGCAGCATACACAGCTGCCACTGACAGGGGCTGCTGAGATCCAAAGCTTTCCTCTCTCTAACGGGGCATGTCCCCTTTCCAGGAACAGTGACATGTAACGCTTGACTTCCATAGAGTAACGAGACAATGCGTGTCAGTACGAGCATAACCAAAGAACCAGATGATGATCTGAGTGCTGCACAAAACATCTGTTCACATTAAACATTCTCTGACAGATGCTGAAGTTGAAGGCATGTTTCAGTGCTGTCTGAAGACGTACACGCACTCAGCATAACTGAAGTTTCTTTTTGAATTTCCAACTTACTAGCATTCTTCCTTTCTGTCTAAAAGGTAACAGCAATTCACTTAAGTTACCTCTCTTTTCTCTACCTCTCCAGCTCTGTGCTTTCTTTTCCGGTAGATCCTGCTCACACTTCAATTCTTAAGCCATCTTAAGGAAAGTAATGGGATTTGATAGCAAAGGGATGATCTCTAATTTCATTTAACTCAAGTCATTTAGTTAATAAATCCGATAGTCCACAGGACTGTGATGGGAACTATCAATTTAGTAGCTACAAGCTCTGGGAAAGGATGACTGTCCCGGGGTTCCTCTGATGGTAAAAAGTCTGTCAGTCTCCTTCCAATATCACTTGCAGGTCTACAGAGACAAGTTAGTGCCTTCAGCTTAATCTGACAACACATGGAATAGTGAGGACCTGTCCAGCATTGTGAATATCACAACAATTCGATACTGCACCAAAACCTTCCAGATTCTCTGAGCAGATAGTTGAGGGTGGAAAAGTGAAATACAGAACCAAAATTTTTTTTGTGAAAGTTAACACTGTTTCACAAGGCTGACGCAAGTCTCTTTGTTGTAATTGTCTTGACAAAAAAAAAAAAAAAAAAAAA
>NW_020799130.1:1438155-1441279 GCF_003259725.1 Athene cunicularia
AAAAAAAAAAAAAAAAAAAAAAAAGAGTAAGGAAAGACCTTCCAGACAGGTTTGCAAGACCTGAGTTGTTACTGCGATAACGATCCCAGGAGTGTCTCCAGAGATGCAAATTTAATGCTGAGCTAGAAGCCCACTCATAGCCAACTAAATTTACACTATCCAAAATACTGGATATACTTAGTGCCAATACCAGATGCTGAGGACACGGATAGCGGTGGTGAACTGTTTTTATAGAAGAACAGAAAAAGGAACTTGTTGCCATTTGATAACATCAGAATATGAAGACTTGGGAGGCAAAAATGATAGCCTAGGTACTTTTCTCTACGCTGACCTTCCTCGATCCTTTTCTTGCTTCCTGTCAGGAATGTTCCTTCTTCTCAAAAATGTAGGGCAAGAGAAGTTTTCAGCTGAGATGAAGCATTAAATCATCTTTTTCTCAGAGTAGGTTTATATCAAAGTAGTTCTTCAACTCTTTTGAGATCCAGAGTACCTGTGGGAAAGTATTCTAGGTTCTATTACAATCCTTACTACCTTACACATCCAAACCCTAGATGTTCCTCCTCCTCTGGAGATAACAAATCTTTTAATAACAGGTGACAGAAATGCTGTTATTAGGAAAAGAATACATTCTGCAGTCTGGACCTCTCTGTTCCATTCAAAGAAATGACAACACGCAAGTCAGCATGAGGGGCTACCTGCAACAGAGTATTAAGGACTACCATAAATATTTTGGACAAGTTGGAAAACATTTACAATCTACCTGGATGTGATCCAAGATAGTTCCCAATCACAAGGTCATCCTAGGGAAAAAAAAAAAAAAAAATCTTCTTTTCTCTTTCTTTTGTGATGCTATCAAGATAAAAGATCATCTTGAATATTTTCTTTCTTTCAAAGGTTTTAGGGTACAGAGGTAGATCTGTCTGTGGTCAAAAGCTTCCATTGGAAATAGTTATAAAACAGGAACTTCAGCACCTGATAATACAAGCAGTTTTACCTAAGCCACTATCTAGTTTCTGATGGTGAACAGCATCAGAACTCCCACATGGTGTAAATCCAAAGGGAGGAAACTAGGGGAAGTGTTTGTATGCCTGTGTGTGTGGGTACATACGTACCAACACACACATAAAGATATATCTATATCCCCAATAAATTACTCATTCCTTAACAGTCTATAACTGGACTATGCACTGAAATGAGGGCTTGTATACTTTTTTTTTTCTGAATTAGTGGGGGTATTCTTACAATTATATCCACTTCTATTCCCTACTTGAATCCTATGACAATCTCGTTTAATGCTGTTTCAGGAGGAAATTTTGTACATCAAATAGTTACAGAAAAACACATCACCTTAATCAGTCATGTTAGCTGACTTTCACTGCATCATCGTCTTGTACTATACAGAAATGTAAGTAATAATGCCCAACTTACTATTTCTATATTATTCCATTACATTTCTGCAAGGCAATTCCCTCTCCCACCAGTCCTCAAATTTCCTCCTTTGATTAGCTGTCATCACTCTCAATTCCCTTTATTTCTTCTGCTCACGTTTTTAAAGATTTGGTGATTAGCGGAACAAACTCTAGAGGCAAACGTGAAACAGACCGAGCATTTCCTATGGGTCATTTTTTGACAGATCTAAGAAGCAGCACCTGAATATCCCAGATTAAGTCCTAGATAACTACAGAATGGAAAGTATGAGGAACAGAAAGTTTTCTGCTGGTATAGCCTCGGCTTCAACGCCTCAACACAGTCCTCAAAACGCACTTGCAGTTGTAAAACAAAACTCAAGAATATCATATTTTAAAGCACCTTCATTCAATTATTTTGGCTAATATTTTGCCAGAGAACAACATAATGATACTTCCAAGTAGTGAGCATTCCCAAAGAGTTTAAGACAGAACAGTTTTAAGTTTGATATTAGCAAAATTAAACGTTTTAGGATATATCTGAGTGACTCTCTCATTAGCTAGCACTGTACACAAAGCAATGCTTTGCCTACTCGGGTTGTAATAAATAAATAAATGAAACAAGAATACAGAAATGGCACCAAAACAATTCGGTATTCCCAGAAGCAATGTGTTTTGCTTTAATTTAACTACTCTATACATAAAGACAGTTTTGTGGTTTTGTTTTTGTTTTTTTTTAAATCCACTAGGTATGTCACCAATTTTTTACAATCCTTTATTAGACTCTAGGGGAACAGTGTCCCATCCTCAGCACTAGCCCATCTTTGCTTAGAGCGGGTGACAGAAGGGCACTGTTTACACTTTAATACAATGTGCTAATTTGAAATAACTAAAAACCTGTTCAGTACTTTTAACAGCGTGAAAAGTTGCCATAGCATCCGTAAATCAAACAATTAATAGATTACTTCTGTGCAGGATGGAGAGAAGCTGCCTATGGCTACGGCCTTGCTTCAGATGCAAAAATAGAGAATTTCTTTAAGAAAATAAACAAGACAACGTAACAACTTTACACACACAGGCACATATCTTTCTAACCAGCTTTTTGAAGTCTGAGCCTAGGTTTTACTGCACCTATAAGCAAACTGTGGAAAGGAAGCAAGATGTTAAGAAAACTGCAATTAAAAACAGTCGGCGAGGATTCTCACTCTCTTGCCTGTCCAGTTTCCCTGTCCCTACACACACAGCAGAACCGCCCCACTTCAGAATTCATTAAACCGATAAGGAAGACACCATTGTCAAAAAAGAAAGGAACTGAATTGTAATTGCTATTGTGGCACCAGGTGCGGTTTGCTCAGGAAGCATCCCCTGACCTTTTACACATGACACCCCTGGCAGGGATGCCGGGCACCAGCCAGCCCGAGGGGAAAACTCCGCAGCACGGGCAGGATTAGGCTGCGGGGCTCCCGCGGAGCCGCTTCCCACCGACCCGCGGCCAGACCTACGGATTCGTACCTTCGGAGCACCTAGGGAGGGAAGAGCAGAGGGTAACAAAGAGCCGGCCTGCTGCTGGTACCTGCTACAGGAAAAGAACGGCTGCGGCAGGAAGAGAACCCGGCGGGGTCAGGCGAGCCATAGAGCTGGCGCGTGGTGCCGGGCCTGCAGAGCCCCCCCTAGCCCTGCCGGACAGCCGCCCGCAACGGCCCGCGGCCCCCCGGCTG
>NW_020799130.1:1441329-1449207 GCF_003259725.1 Athene cunicularia
GGGCTGGACCTCGGCCCCCCCGGCTGCACCCCAGCATCCCGGGCTGGACCCCGGCCCCCCCGGCTGCACCCCGGCCCCGCGTTGCTCTTCGCGGGGAGAAGGGGCTCGGAGCTTGGCGGATTTTGCGAGGGGTGTCCCTGAGGCTCCCCTGGGCACCCGAGCCGTCACATGAGCAGTTTTAATGCAGTCTGAGGGTCATTCAACGGATACCATGATGGGAGTTTTTAAAGGCAAATCCCAAACAACCGTCCATACGTGTAAAAAGACAAAGGCAGGCGTTTTTCAGTTTCTGGTGCCTCCCTACCTTTCTGTCCAGGACACGGGGTTTTACCTGGCCTCTCACTTATGCATTTCCCATTTTCAAGTTTCAGGAAAGACTCAGGCACGTGCAGTTACTGTTCCATTCATGCGCTTTCCAAATTCTCAACGATTCACCAGAAAGCACGGGGAGCGGTACAGCACGTATGTGTACGGCCCCTTTCTGTCCCCAGCTTTTTCTGACATTCCTGAGTTTTCTGAATATTCACAGGCCAATTCCAAACAAAGCCTCTGTTGACCTACGGCTTCCATATCCACCAAACATGCACACGCAAGCTGCATGCTGTTACCGACCTACACGGGGCCAAGTAAGTGAGTCTGTCATGCACACAAAGTTACAACATGCCTTTTACTTTTTCCCAATGATTGCTGGTTTTAATCTATACCTACAAAAATCAGAGGTGATCTGAGTCCTTCTCCCGTCCGCCCACAAAAACATGGATTTGAGAGGGAAGCAGCTCCACATGGGAAGACTGCACCTTGCAACAGTTTTTGCAGACACTCGTCTGATGTGCTGATCTGAAGCCTGCTAGACAGTGTGGGCTTTGCAAATTAAGAAACACGCACAGACACAAAACACACATCAAGCAAACAAACCAAGACATCCACAATAAAGGCTTTCTTTTAAAAACAAAGAACTTCTCCCCTCAAAGCCTCACCCCCCGGCTATGCGCTGAACCTTCCTATTGCTGGTTAAGACACTACAAACAACCGTCGACGCTGGGATTTTGGTGACATTAAATCTGTGAACGGAAATTAGGAAAATTCTGATTTCTCACAGCATAAATCAGAAAAACTAAACCGAAGTTACATGGATGGAAAAAATCACCAAAATCAGGGTCCATGTCATAACAACATATGTTTCTGCTGTGATACTCAGCAAGCAATTATTCCAAACCAAATATTTCAGTGCAGTTACATATTTTAGCATCCCACAAGAAAGACAGCACTTTCCAGATTACAAACGTATACTTTTGGCCAAAAGCTTTCAAAAGTATAGCTATTTAGAGATTATGTTCTGCAAAGCTCGCGATCCCCTTAATTCCACTTAGCTCAGAAGCGGAGTAGCTCACTAAGAGAAAGCCACCACCATGTCTTTTAAGGGAAAGCCCGTGCACGGAATACAACCTAGAAGCGATGAGGATAACAGTCTGGGGTGGAGGACCAGTACTGTAACCTTGGAAGGATGTCTCTACTCAATGTCTCCCCCAAGAGGATAATTAACCATGCTAGTAATTGCTTGCTACTAGTTATGTTACCAATAGGGAAAAAAAAAACAAACCAAAAAACCACAACCAACAACTCTGTAAATTTAAAAAAAGTGAAACATGTATAAAACATAAGTCGTCTGCCTTTCATTATAATTTGTCCTCAAATAAGAAGCCTGCAAGATGGCTTTGCATGCAAATGAGGAAAATTTACAAATGTAGCACCTTCTGCTTGTTGATAAACACAGCAGGGATTATCAGCCCTCCTTCACAGAATGGTTTATATGTTAATAGGCCCACACTGGTGAATCATCTCATCTACCATTAGGTACTGCAAGTCTTTTCCCTTCTCGTAAGAGTTCGGTGCCAACAACAACAATTGGTGGGGAAAACTGGAGAGCCTGTATGTATATTCAGTTCTCCCTACTTCGGTATTTCTGTCCTTAAAGAGAAAAAAGCAACCATGTGATCTGCTTTATTTTTCAAAGTACCTTCCTAACTAAGCTTCCTTTTTGCCTGTTCCACTTCTCTTCCACATTCCTGTACAGTTCTATGATCTTCCCGTCCCCTGTTCCTATAAAACCTGGTATTCCTCTCTATCAGGCAGCTACAATTCCAGTCCCATTTGTAACTGTTGCCCTAGTTAGCTTCTACTTTTTCTTTTGCTATGAAGTGGTTCTTAGAATAGGCAGCTTAGTTGTACGTTCCACCTTTTTTGCGGATATTATTACAAGTATCCAAGGCTCTTCAGAACGAAATGCCTGAACACCTGTAAAAACAGGCAGAAAAAACACTAGTACTATGTGATCAGAGCTCTCAGCAAAGCTCCTGTGATTGCTTCATGGGGCGCTCGAGAACTGCCCTGTTACGTGAACAAACAAGACTCTGCACAAAACGCCTGCAAGGACTTGAACAACTACCACAGCGAGACAGTAAAAAAATACTGACCCGTGTCTGCTTGATTCTTCTGCCCGCAAAGAAGTGACAGAGGTGAAGTTTCCCTTATACAGGCATCCCCCCCTCAATGAAACTTTCTTAAAACATATTTAACCAATCAATTAGTAAGTTTCAAGATAATAGAAATTTTGCCAAAAGACACAAAAAAAGTGTAATTTTTTTCACAGAGCATTATAACAACTCCTACCAGGCAATATTAAACATAATAAGGACCTGTAACAGTCTGCATTAACTGAACTCTATTTCATAAAAGCATTCCTGAGCAAATAACACCATTCAGTAAAGATGAAATCTTTCCATTTACTTTTTAGACTTTTTAAACAAATACCAAGATTCAAAAAACTACACAAATAAGTTATTCAAAAAACAAAAGAAAGCAAGTACTCCAAAATGTCTCTTGTAAGACTAACTCTGTACAGTTGTGCTAATTCTGTCTCAGGTTCTTCTCACCCAAATTTAGACAACTAAGTATTAGTTTATTAGGCGAGTGATTCAGGTTTCCTCTCTTTCCAATGGAAATGAAGAGACTCCTGCAGCAGGAATTCATCCTGCCCTGGGACTGGGCAGATGATCTTTCAGAGATTCCTATCTCTTACACTGAGTCCAGAGAACCTGGGCGAGACCAGACAGACAACTATTTTGTGGGTACAGCTTATAGCATAAAGATAGAAAATGGAAACATTTATTTCTACACTCTCCTTGACATTGCTAAGAAAGTAATTCTCGCAACTATGTGTCCTGTATTTCTCACCTACAGCACGACCGAGTCTGCAAAGACTGTTTCAGCACAGGCACAGCAGCCTGACACACAAAGGTGACTTGGCAGGGTTTGTTGGCTCAGAAGAGCCCAGGACTCCTGCACTCTGCTTGTGCTCTCCTTCCTGTGCCACCCTCCAGGGCAGTTTGTGCTTTCTGACCACCACTGCGGACAGCAGAAGTCTAAGGCATCAAGATTGGGTCTTAAGTAACTTCTAAACCTCATGGCTCTCAGATCCAAGTACTTAACTCAGATTTTTGATACTAAACTTCTCCAAGCTCTTAGAAGACTTCAAATACTTTTCTGAGTCTGGACCAGCTATCAGAAGGGAAAAGGACCAAACGTCAAATTGAAGCTGTGGTTTTGTTACCAAAAATATGATGCAATAAACTTTGGTTATAATTGATTATCGTACATTTACTAAAAGCTTCAAGGGTGTTAGACACAACACCTTTTAAAGCTACTTAATGTATATGCAAGTCCTAGAATACTTCAAGCTACTTTTAAAATTAAACGGACATATCTAAAAGATATAGCAAACATGGTAACCAATACTACAGACACCACCATTATTTTTCAATCAGTACTTACAGAAAGGACAGAATCTATCGTGTAATTTTTGGATCAGTACCAGATTGGTAAAGCAAAGTTAAGGTCTCTTAAACTTTTTATTTCCCTTTGAAATTTCTGAGTAGGACTTCCAGAGAGTCAAAGAGTAGGGCAATACGGGTCATCTACTCTAGGTCATGAGGGCAGCACCAATCTGCAGCCTGCTCAACATTTAAATCCGTCTCCCTTTTCCTGATAAGGTTCAAGAGCAGCTCGTGATAGCAGATTTCAATCTCTTTCAAACTCAGCTGTCACAGGGCTTTTACTTCAGACTGGTCTGAGCTTCCAGAAATAAAGTAACTGCTCCTGGGATCAGCAACGTGCAAGGATTAGTTTATTATGGTCTCACACCTACAGCATTCATGGAACACTCTCTGCTGGACCTTTCCAATAACAGAGTTCATTTTATCCTCAAGTTATTTTCCCAGATTGACTCTTGCTCACTCTCTTTTTTATGTTTCCACTGGACAACTAATTAAAAACCCCAACCTTGCGAGTGTACTCTACCCACCTCTCTCTTCTGCCCCAGTGGAAACACAATTCTTTTCTATTAAAGAACATAAGGCAGAACACAAGCTAAGATGGTAAGACACTGAGAGCACACATCATTCTGCTAACGTGCTCTTGATGAAATATTTTCTGCTGGAGAAGCCTTATTTTGAAGAGTTTAGATGATCACAGAGAATAAGTGTTAGGAGCAAAAGCAGGAGTGAGGTACAAGAGCTCTGCTTTTATGCCGTTATGACACTTGTAAAATGGATGATGGAAATCATCTGAACAGTCAGCCACTGACAGAAAACGCTGAAGAAAAATTCACTACATAAAACTTGCTACAAGACTTGTTTAGGGCAAGGCCAACGTGAACTGAAATGTCTGGAAGGAATGATGGGATACAGCAGTCATTAAGTGAGAGAAAATTTGAGATAACCTCTTCAAGAACATTGGGAATGATTTCAGAATTAATTCCCACTGTCCTAATCATGCAAGGGACCTTGAGATGTGCATAAAGAGCTTACTTAACTTTTCTGTATTTTGTACAATGTGAAAAGTCCTAACGTAAGAAGTCTGAGATCCATTATGTTTATTTTTAGAAGGTGAATTCAAAGATTATGACATCAAAGCATCCTTTGTGAGGTGCACAAGCCTTTGCAGAGAAATGTTTTCATCGTCTTTGTACTACTCAAGAGTAGTTCAGTAACAAAACTTTCTAAAGGAGATGATTGCCTTCAAATTTTAATTTAAGCCATGCAAAATTAAAAATCTTTTGCAAACAGCTGTCGCATTGATGTAGACACCCAGGTGTTCACCTATTCACACCAAATTAATTTCCAAGAGCCCAAGTGTCAAATTTCAGTAGTTAGCACTGTACAGCCCAAATTGTCCTGTCTAGTTCAATGGGTTGACAGAGTATTGTCATAAATAAATGATCATTTTATTCAAAATATAAACTGTTCAAGACAATGATATTATATATACAAATTAAAGTTGAGTTGCCTCAAATATTTGTATAAAGTAAATAAAAAAAATTCAAGCAGACACTTTTCAAGTTAATCTTGATGTTATTTAATAAGTAGGAAAAGTTAAATATATTGACAGATTTTCCTTAGAAAATACAAGTTTTGCTTTTGGGCAGAAATTAACCTTCTCTAAAATAACAATTTAGCCATAAAAACTTTCCAGATACTATTAAAAAACAAAATTAGACTAACTTCTATGTTAGTCCTACACTGGCAAAAACTTTATTTTTTAGTGTGTTGCTCATTATTGTGGATTCAGCTAAAAGATGGCACCTGCTTATCAATGGGTTTTGCAAAATGCCAGTTTCGGTATATATGTTTCTGGAATAATAATATTTGCAAAAGATTTTACTACTGAAAATAACAATTCTGAATACACATTGCTAAGTTCCTCTCTGAAGAAACTATTTTATTTTTCCCATATGAAGGAATTTTTTATTTTTTTTTATAAGGAATGCTCATTATTCCTTAAGCACAGGATTTGGAGGAGTCCCTCATCAGGACTACCTGTAGAACAGGAACGGGACCACTATGGGGAAGAGCAATGGGATACATGGGTCTTCCAGGACCTCGTTAATTATGGTTTTAATGGAAGATACAGAAGTGTGCTGTATTTACAGTATGCTGAGGTCATTCTTCCCAGGTTCCATCAGTCATCTGAGCAGCCAGGAGGGATTCACTCCTCCCCATGTTCCTCAAGAACATGCTGGTGCATAAACTGATTTTGGGATGGGGAGGGAACCTGAGGAAATTCACCGCTCAGACTCTGGAGACTGCAAACTGACAGAATGCAGCACACTGGAGCTACTCTTTATTTTGAAAATCTCACAGGAGTCTTTCTTGGCACAATTAAGATTAACCTTACTGTCAGACTTGGGACCAGGAAGGTATTTTCCTTCAAGCTAGATTGGCAAATTGTGTTTCCTCTTTCCTTACTCACTTGCCTGAGGGCAATTCCACTTTCCTGGATCATCCTTAAATTTTGCCAAACAAGTTCTCTGCTTCTGCAGGAGCAGAGAATGTTGTCAACACCAACAGCAGGGAAAGCTTTCCATAATGTACAGGGAGACTGGAATGACAATTGATGGGGACTTCTGGACTTACAACCTAGTGGATAATTAACCAAGTGATAAATTATTTTTCCTGAGACCAATGAAGATGATATTAACTCGATGACACTTTTTCATTATTCTTTAGCAGATAATTGGCAGGCTTGAGAAGAAAAAAGGCAATCTTTTTTTCTGGTGGTAATACCAGGTAACTCAACAGAAAAATTGAGCACATCAAGGCAATGAGCATAAAGAGAAGAAACCACCAGACACCAGGATAGGGACCACACAACCCCTCTGAGCAACCTGTTCCAATGCTTGACTGCCCTCATGCTGTAGAAGTATCTCCTCATGTCCACAAACATTTCAGTTACTGGGAATGAAGTTTAATTTGAGATTTCTTAAGTCATTGTTTCATAAATAGGTGGAAGTCTCATAACAACTTCCTAAGTTGTTTGCTCATAAATAAGTGGAAGCTTCTGAAAGACGTGGGTCTGAGACAATTCAGTGATGTTCATTTCCATAACTGCAGAGTAGACAAACAATGTCTGGGCAACTCCTCCCATTAGAGCCTGGAAGGTCAACTGTTCTGTTTAGCAACAATTAGTTTCACCACAATCACACGTTTCATGTTCCCTGGAACAAATTCAGCAAACTAAACTTCTCTCGCATGTAGGAACGGAAAACTTGAGCTAGTGTTCTTGTCTTTCTCAAGGCTGGAGAATGGGAAAACTTCTTCATCTTTGGGAAAAGGGAACTAGACAGCTCAGTCTCGCAATGGACAATGGACTCTTCCACACAACTACAAATGTGACAACCTCATCTCTATTGGGAAGCTTTCTGTCAGAAGTTACATGCATGCAGGAAAGAGGACTTGACTTGTTGCAAGATTATTTTGAGGAGCGCTTAAAAAGTTATCCTCCATCAGTTACTTCACAGGCTGCAAGGCGTGAGCCACAAAGAGCCCTCCATGCATGTAAAAGCCAGAGGATTTCTTCAAGTGGACGAGTATGCCCAGCGTATGTACAGACCAAGCTGTGACAATGAAGGACCAAGTCTCGGGATTAGCACGGCTAATGGCACTCACACAATGGCTACAGCCTGAGTACCTAAGAACTGGATGAAACTGCCATCTTGACTCTCTATGGTTTGACACGGACAATTGAAATCAATTTTAAAAGAGCAGCAAGAACACTGTGTTTTAAACAAGGAGACAGGCGGTGATGATGGATCCTAGGGAGCTGTAAGTTTATTATTTAAGTGATGCCAAGATGCTTACAAAAACGATGCCTGGACACTCTCCTTAAGGAGAACTAAGAAAGAACTAAGGAAACCTTGAGAGGCAGCGTGGCTCCAAGGCCTGAGGGGACAGCAGTGCTCGCCGGCCTGCAGCCAACGGGCTGCCGCGACGCCCGGCCCGGGGGCCGCCTGAGCCCGGCCGCTCGCCGCCCGGGGAGGCTGCT
>NW_020799130.1:1449257-1460647 GCF_003259725.1 Athene cunicularia
GCACCCGCCTCGTGCGCTCCCACCGTGCTCCCCAGCATCCCGCTCATCCCCCCGGGACACCCCGCCTCGCACCCAGCACCGCTGGTGAGGCTGCCCTGGAGGACGGAGCCAGGGCTGTGGGGTAGACCAGGATTGTGGTGATTTCCCTTCAGGAACGCTCCAGAAGTTGACACATTGGACTGGCGGCCGTCCTAGTGGAGAGGGTATGTATTTGTTTATTCAACAGGATGTTCAGCACAGTACAAACCATAATTTAACAAAGTCATTGTGTTCCAAACCCAAAGCAATGAAAGGTTTTCAGACCAAGTCTGTTCACTTTCAATTTTGGACTGCCATGGAGTCTAGAAGCACTTCCTCCCTGTGCTCAATCTGCTGCACAGTGGCTTTGAAGACAGCGTGGAGTATTTGCAGGACATTCAGTTTGTTCTCCTTGTTGGGATCAGCCTGAGAATATAAACCGATCTGTTTTTTGTTTGTTGTGCCTCTGCTGTATCACTCATGAATGAACCATTATGTAATTTTTTAGTTAATTTAACATTTGTTGGTACAGCCGTAAAACAGCCATGTTTTTTTAATGTTGGAATGGGTGTTTTATATTTGACCACATTTTTCCTCATGTGGTGTTGATCAAAAGTTCATATAAGGGTTGTTTCTGCACTCTGAGCACCTAATCCCATGAAGATTTGCATATCTGTTTAACCTGAAATACCTGAAGTAGGGTTGCAGAAATCAGTGTAACCTCTCAAGGTTAAAACCTAAATATTTAAATCTTTGTAATGTTGCCTGTCATTTTCATGCTTTCCGATAATTAAGACACTCAAAATGTTAGCCAGACATAGGCTTATTAAGAACAAATTCGAAACTATGTGTAAGATACAGATCGCTGCCTTTTTTATTGTGAACAATGTCAAACATTACCAGCACCCACAAGCAGTTGATAAGAACAATGTGTCTCCTTCTCCTTACTACTTAAATAATCTAACTGCTAATTAAAACTTTGTCTTAAAGAGAAATCTCCACTTCCTAGCTTTATCTGATTTGCACAATTAAAGAGTGGTGTTAAGCAGCAGCTGCATTTCAATGGTGAATGAAGGGATCATTATATAAACACTGTCCTTCATCTGGCCTAAAATACTAGATAAATAATACTGGGATTAATTTAGGAAATCCTGTCAGGTCTCTCTTTAGAAATGACTGCATTCCAAGGATAGTGAAATAATTAATGTAATAATTTAATAAATTATGAATAATGCTTTTCACTTATACATTAATCCCCATCCTCAAGTGTAAAATAATTCTGCCTGATGAATTATTTTTTGAAATTTCTTCAAGAATTGCGATATTTTTTTTGTGACAAAAGATGTTATATGTAAACTGTGAGCTGGATGTGAAATTTAATAATTATTCAAAAAGTACTTTTATCCTTAGCTACAGATGAAAAGAATGAATATTTTAATATTTTTAATGGGCACAAAATATAGTAACAATAAAAGATGTTAATCTGACTTGATATTCGTACTGTTTTCTGAATAGCTAGAAATTGGAATATAGTCTAAATATAGGGCTGCCCCATGTCCAGGTTCCCTCAGACACATCCACTAGTGCCCTGAGGAGACGGCAGCACATGTGGATGTTGTGCATAAAAGGCCACTGTGCACACGCAGATTTCCCAAAAGAGTGTAACAGCACAGATGTGCTGTGCATGTGCGGATCATCTGAACACTGAAAATGCACATATTTCTGAACGGGATTTTCTAGGAAGGCAGAAAATAGAGAGAGAGAAAAAAAGGAGGCAATAGCCCTCTTAGAATATAAATATTTATAAATTAACTAAACAATTAGTAACGATGTTGAGAAATCCAAGTATTCAGAAGTCAGGAGGAAGACCTTAAAAGATGAGGTTGGTTTATGAATTAAGATCTTAAGGATAATAAACTTGCTTTTTCTTTTTGACCTCTGGTGTCTGAGGCCTTATAGTGCACTGCTTTCACATTTTCAGGCTTAAGTTTAGAAAGTGTATGTGTGTGTGTGTGGGGGGGGAGTTGTTTGTTTGGTTTCATTAAACCTGTATTTTCATGTAATCACAACAATGCTCAGGCATTCAGAATAACCTCAAGTACCATGAGACTTCCAGTAATGTCACTCGATGAAACTGTCATAACTTCTTGGGGCTACATTGTAAATTTCCATAATATTTTATAAAATGAAAATTTTATATGACTTGTTCAAGCATGCTAATGGGAACGAACATCTTTATTTCGTTGCATGGTTCTAATAAGTAAATTAGGGAGTTGATGGAAATACTTGAACTTTCAACATGCGTCTGAAAATGGTTTCAGACCACTAAGCAAAATATTTTGTTAGAAATAGATCCTGTCATTAAAATAGATCATAATACAACCATATGCTGTTGAAATCTGTGCCTGGTGGAAGGTTTGCTTAAACTGATACTATGGACAGATGAGAGGGTGACAGTAAGCGTGGACCATTTAAAACTAGATCAACCCTGGTGTGTTCTATAGACATCTCTCAGCCTGTTCCCTGAATAGGGCATTTGAGAATGTTTTCCATCTTGTTCAGACCTGACTTATTTTTGACTCTAAATGAACTGTATATGTACTAATGTGGCTAAAAAATACACTGTATAATATGTACATAATGTGGTTATGACTCTTGCAGAACAGACCTAGATAAATGTCTGGATAAGGCAGGGAAAAGATAAGATTGTTCCACAATATTGTTTTTGAATCGCTTTTTAATTTACCCCTGGAGTGCCTATATTATAATCTGCTGCACAATTCTGCGTGAGACTATTCGTCTTTAAAACAGTGACATTTAAAAAAGAAACCATGGAATTCCTTTCACATGCAGGCTGCAGTTCAATGAACTGGATGAATGATCTTTCCACATACCCACGGGCATGCACAGCTGAATATAGATCACCCAGAAAACCCGCCAACCGTGCACACTGAGATCTAGCTGCTCCTGCCTCTGTTCCAGCTCGGGCTCTCTTCAGAGAATTGCAGTTGCAGGTGCTTACAGTACTGCTGCGCGTTTCAGGCCAAACACAAATTAGTAACGACGGATAAACTTGTTTCCTTTCCAGTGAGCATCCGATTAGGACAGGCTGTGTAAAGCGGGCTGAGAAACATGGCTATTGCATATGTTGTACCCACATCTGGGGCCCAAGGGGAGGCTCAGAAGAACAGTGTAGGATGTACTTGTATAAAAATATGAGCCTTTGGAGTTAGCAAAGCATTATTTCTTCTGACTTCTGAGATACTGCGTTAGGAAAGGTTGACTCGGCATAGGTTAGGCCAGCGTGGCTGTGCTTTATGCCAGAACATTGTGCTATCGCCAGTGGAGTTTCCTGAGCAAAATCCAGAGATTCCTTCAGGTTTTCCTCAATCCCTCTGCAAATCACACCCTTTGCCAGGATGGCGTTCGGCCTCCAGTGGGCACCATGACACAAGGACCCGCATCTAGTCCAGACAACAGGCAAGAGACTTGTTAAGAGCAGCATGCTGGTTCACTTGGGGTGTGACCCCAGGGATGGAACCAGCACAGCGCTGTGTGGCCTGAGAACAGGGACAGAGTGATGAGGAAACTGAGGAAACAGAACTTGGAGAACTGAGGGAACGTGAGGGAGGAAGAAAAGGAAGGCTTGGAGTTGAAATATGGTGCTTTGGGTGCTTTTGTTGTCCCCATCGCTGTGGTGAACTGAGACTGGGTGTGATGAGAGGCCAGTTCCGCATCCAGTGGGGAGAGGTGCGCTAGGCAGCGCTGATGGGAGCAGGAGGTACAGCCCCCCTGAATCCCAGTCCTCCACATCTGGCCTGGGTGCACAAAGACTCTTCAAAGATCAGAAGAGGCTATGTTGGGGACTGAGGTTGAGTCTGGTCTAGGTAAGACAAACTGGCAGCTTTATCTCCTGCTCTTCTTGCTGGTCCCTTGAACCTAGAGGCACCTCCCAGTGGAGCAGTAGCGACAGCAGGAGGAGATGAGCAGCCAGCAGCCTTTTCTGTCCTGGAGATGGACGGAACTGCTGAAACCTTTTCATTTTAGATGACCCCAAGCTGCGGATGCTTCCAAGACAGGGCTGTAAAGACATAAGCAAACCCAGTGAATATTTCCACGGAGAAACAATTGCTAGTGGAGTCTCCTCTTGGCGCCTGAGCAGACTGGGGGACAGGCAGCGAGGTGGTTTTGTCTCCCAGCTCTGGAACTGCTCTGGCTTTGTCCTCCAGCACGTGGGGCTGGCTCGCAGGGCGGGATTTGCATTTCCGTGGCCGTGGTGATGTCAGGGCCCAGCCTCTGCGAGGTCCCCTGGGCTGGGAGGACAAAAGGGAACAGGAGGCTTGGAAACAACAAAGATAAGGAAATTGAAAAGCCAAGTTTTAAAAAGCTACGCATTCAGCGTGCTTAGTCATAGATACACAAACGCTGAAGGGCTGGCAGGGCCTATTTTCATTCTGAAACTCCCCCTCACGTCCCAGACTTGCTGGGCTGTGTTTGCTGTTGAGATAACATCCCCATCCCCATCCCCCACCACCCACAGAATACTGAAGGAGCAGCCATTGCAAAAGGAAAGGGGAAAAAAAAAAAAAAAAAAAAAAAAAAAAAAAAAAAAAAAAGGCAGTTGCCTTGCTCTGCCTGCAGGAGAAATGTCAGGAAGTGTCTGGTGGTGGGTGGGATGAAAGGAGGAAGCTGAACTCTAAAGAGAATATTCTAGCTCTGCTCCTGCAAACAAATGCCCCTCTGTATTTTGCTTGATAAGAACATCCAGGAGCAGGTCTTCCTGCGTGCAGGCAGGACGAGAGTGGAATAGTCACACATCTTCTGGGGGATTTGATTTATACATGCTGCATTATCCACAGCACTCCGTGAACTGGAGGGTGAAAAGATGTAAACAGCTAGAAAGAAATACAAGCATCATCAATAATTAATAGTGTCTTTATGTAATGGGAATGATCCAGTATTAATTATGAAGTTAATTTCTATTTGGATGGATTTGTGGGTGTGTATGAAATTTGGGCCAGGATTTAAGTTCAGTGCAATCATGCTTTTATTCTAATTACAATAATTATAAATCTATTCTGCATCTTCTTTTTAAGTCTAAATAACAGAGGCTTTTGTTTCCAAACATGCCAGACATCAGTTTTTGCACACCAAATATGGCAGTTCTCAGATCCCCAAAGTGGATCTGGTTATAAATACAAAGGAAATTGTTTTCATTCATTGTCACTGTGCAACCCTGTGGAAATGCAAAAATAAGCCCGGAACATAGATAATAATAAGTACACTGGATTTCTAAAATCACAGAGTCAACAGCAATGATGGAAGTTAATTGCATAGATCATGAAATATTTAAACAGATAGTGACCAACATGTGCAAATGTGGTATCTAGACTTACACCTAATTCTGTGTTACAAACAGCTGATGCAACTCTGCGTCAGTTACTCTCAATCCTTTTTATCTGTAGCCTTAAAAACTGTCAGTATGCCATCCGCAAAGTCACCGTTTCTTGCAGTGCTTTTGACGCTTATTTTCTGTATTGTGAAAAAGTCTATGGCAGGAGCACAAAACTCAGAGGGAGAAGAGAACTAGGTTTCTTAGTTCTCTATAGACCATCAGCTAGATACATCATGAAGACATTGATGTGCCCAGTCCACAGCAGGTTGCAGGGGGAGGTTAGTGTAGAGAGCAAGTAGAAAACTCATCTTTGTTGGAGTGGGTATCCTTACACGGTCATTAACTGTTTTCTGATTCATGTATATAATGTAGTGAACTGTATTCACGCCTTGCTTGTGCTACCAGTATAGATTTATTGTTATTTTATTATTAGAAGTTTTTCTAATGGAGATCCAGTTTATAGTAACAGCAGTTTTGTACCCGGCTCGTAGCAGATTCTTGTGTCAAGGCACAAGACAGGAAATACAGATTTTTCTCTTTGCTTTTGTGTCTTTGCTTTTGTTTTTTTCACCTGCTGTTCTCCTTGCTGAAAATCTAAACTCCCACCGCAGGTAAACTTCCTTCCCGTGACACAGCCCTGTGCTTCTTTGATCAGTGGTGGAAGAGTTAGTGTTGGCAACAAGCTGTCATTTCTGAGCACCCAGAGTAAAATAGGGTGAGATTAGGAAGAGCTCAGGGAGACCTTGTTTCAGACTGCTTGCAAGCTCTGCTGGGCATTGTGATACCATGATGTTTAGTGGTATTTGCTATAATAAGATGCCAGAGCCAATATAAAAAAAAAAAAAAAAAAGGAAAAGGTGAACTGTTAGACTTTTGCAAAATCTGAGTGTGCTCAAGGTCACAAATTTTGCCTGGGATAAAGATCATTGTCAGATTTATAATCCTCTGGGAAGTCTGTTGACTGCCTGATGCTACAGCAGTATTAATTTTATCTCTGCCTTCTGAGAGTTACTGAAAAGTGACATGAATAATCCGTGGAGTTGTTTGGCCATTTCTGTTTGGAGACCTCCTCCTGATTTTTTTATTTTAAGTTACACAGGAGTGCCCACTTACAAACTCTGGTTGCAGCTTTTTAACATCATCCTGAATTTCATGCTGTGACTACATCACTTTTTCCAAATGCAGAATAAAACGGCTCATTTGAATACTGCCATTTTCATCTTATGAAAAATTATTTTCTAATTTTCTTATGGTTATCTCCTGTATGTTTCCAATGTTTCCCATTTTGTGAGAATTTATGTTTTAGAAACAACGGCAGATTTAAAAAAAAACACAGAGAAGGCATTGCCAGTCTTTAAATTTTTAAGAAATTCATGGCAGTCTGATGAAATACAGCATTGTGAGTGTACTCGCTTCTTCTGCCCCACTTACATTCTTCGCATAGCCAAACATTAACCAGAACTGCAGTTCAGAACTGCTGGTATTTTTTAGAGCTGTTGTATCCATTTTCTGTTGAGCACTTGTCTCATCTGTAAGACTGAAGAACAGGATTCTCTCTAACAGCTACCTCCCATTCTTGTCACATTTATTGTCAGGGACAAAATTTTAAATTCTCTTAATAGAAGAAATGGAAGCAGCTAAAGTTCAGTTACGCGTATCTTGTTTCTCTCCACAGCTCAAGGAAATGTGTAGATGGATGGCTTTGTGGTACAACTGTGCCGAGTGCTTCTGCAAGCCAGTAAGCGTCCTTAACTCCAGTTGACTTCATTGGAAGCAGAGGGCTCTCAGAGCCTCTTGGAAGACAGGCTCAGCAGGCTCGAGTGTGCCTTCAGCAGGCATGCACAGTGTGTGCATCGCTCTGCCCACTGGCAGAACACAGCCACCGCTGGGAGAGGAGAAAGGCAGCCAGGGGAGGGGAAGGCCGGTTGTTCCACTTCTCGAGGCACCGGATTCCTCTTCTTGCCTTTCTGTGGATTGTGTGACCCCGGACAAGTTACGGGATTTCCCGACCTCAGAGTTCTGTTTTTCAACTGGGGTATGAAGTTGAACATGTTAATGAGATGGTCAGATACAGTGGCAGTGGGAACTGCATGAGTATGAATGATCGTGCTTTTCGGGTTATAATAGCAGTGCATAACGTTTCCTTCTTGGTTTCATCGATTCCACCAGTTCCTTTTCCAGGCCCAGTGCTTCTCTTACCCATCCAGTCTCACCAACCAAGCCCCCCCTCATAAACACGAGAACACAAAGCACTGTCAGAAAAAACACTGAGGACTAAAGCAGTGTTCGTGGATCTGCTAAGCAGTGCAAAGGAATTGTAAACAGGCTGGAGATTCCCCCTGTGACCTTCCTTGCCCATTATGGAAAGGGTAGGGAGAGGAGGGAGAGGGAAAAATAGGGGACAGACCAGGGAAGTTTCCTGTTGAGCTTCCTTACTGGTCTGTGGAACGTTTCTTTCACAGAAGAGCTTGTTTCTCTCTTTACGTGACTTTGATGCTAGTTTGGATTTTGACAGAGGACTCAAAACTACTCAAGACATTTCAGTAACTTAATTTAGTTCAGAGAAATTAGAAATGGAAAATCCTGAACTTTTAACTTCTCAGATTGAGGGAACAGTCTCCATCAGAACTGTGAACTTCTGGTGTCAGTAGTGTTCAGATAGCAGACTTCTCTGCAGATCCAGTATTACCTTTTTTGAGACTCTTGAGTCTGATTTGGATCTCTTTTGTTGCATTAGGAATCAAGATTACATCCACGGAAATCAATGGTGTTACTGTGCAATCAACCCCTCCTTCCCTTCTCTCAATCTCTGCATTTGCTTGACTCTCACTGTAATCTCATATCTGGCCCTGCATTGCTTTCGCTCATCTGGCTTAAAAAATGGCCTGCAGGCATATTTGTCATGCTATACAGGAAAAACCTCTTGGAGAGCAGATTTAATCTGTATTCAAGGAGGGCGTGAAAACAGTGCAGAAGGGAGAGAACTCTCCTCACCAAGTGCCACACGGTAGTTGCTGAGGGAGCAGCTATTAGCCACTCCTTTCACCCTGCCTCTTGGCTTTATGTACCAGATATTGCTGTAGGCGTTTTACTTCCTTCTTTATTCTATAAAAGGTGACGCTGTTATTCCTGAATCTGTGGTGAGCCCTAGAATAATGAAACCTCTTGCAGAGAGGTTTATCCCAGCGCAGCGCAGACTGGACTAGAAGAGCCTGCGGCAGGGTAAGGACACTAGACTGCACCTTGGGGGTGCCTCACTGCTCTGATCTCCCTGTCCACTCCTCCTTTTGCTTCCTGATTTTTAAAATTCCCGAGCATCTCTAGTTCTGTTACATACTTGAATTTGTGCAAACGGCCATTTAACTGTTTCCCTCTAGGTCAAAAATACCCAGGGAATGCCGACACTGCATCTCCTCACAACGTTTAATTGCTTCTTTAGCAGTGGTACGCATTACCGTGATTCATGCAATTTTACTGTTTGTACATGGGACACTTACAGAACCTCATGGGGTAATTATTCTTAATTAGCAGGTTGGACACATGCCGCTCTTTCCTCCTGCAATCTGCAATTAATAATATAGAGATAATGCAGATTTCTTCTTGTCAGTCTTTTGTTTATGTTTATAGGAGGAGGAAATGGTTTAAGGAAAAAATTATCTAAATCAACCACCTGCTGAGATTCATGCCTTTCTTACCTGAAGATTACCCTGCGCTCCATGGCAGCTGAGACATTCATAACTTCACTCAGCATCAGCCGGATTCCTTCTTTCAAATATCCCTCTAAGGCCTTCTACAGGTCTTTTTCTCTCTTCAGTCATGGACTGCATTTTACTATGGCTTAATTCACTTTTGTAGATCAGTTGTACAGTATGAAAAATCTTCAGAAGTAGTAACACCAGCGTTATCTTTTAAGTAGATACTAATTTTGGGGGGAGAGGGAAGGGTCTTGAGGTTCTCCCTCCTTTTTTTTGCTTCTCCCAGCAGGCCCTGTTAAACTAAACTAATGTCTCTATGCACTAACCATCCCGATAACCAGATCAGTATGAGGTATGGAGAAATACTACAGAGCTGCTTCCGATGTTATTGCAGTTGTCACGGAGTTTCCTGTCTCGGACGCAACGTTTATTTACAGTGGAACATACTGGGGAGAACATCTCAAGCTTTCTTCCTCGGTGTTTGTTTTTGTCTGAGAACAGCAGCTGCCTAGTGTGAATATTTTCAGAATAGGTGATTGTTACCAGAGGTAATTTTTATTTCAAGTCCTCATAGCAACATTGATGTTTCTTTGATTTCAAGCCCAGGATAAATACTCACATTGCAGTTACAAAACATGGAATCATGTCCTGGCTCTACTAGATAACATCGAAATTCAAAGCTACTTTGTATACTTTGGTTAAGTTGTACAGATTTTTGCAGGACTGGAAGAATTACATTCTTTATTTCTTTCAAAGGCAGCTAAAAATTAATAGCTCCCTAAAGTACAGTTCGCTTATACTTAGGACACAACAAAGGCGAAAACAGCCCTTTTACACTCAATATTTTTTGTTGCTTCCTGAACAGCCATAACCAGGTGTGACAGGGAGGCAGTGCCAGTTGTTTGTGTGCAGTAGGACTCAGTCCCAAATTTCTTCTTCCAGCGCTTTAACCTCTGAGACACCTCGTGGTGGAAACATTTACTGCTCGCAGAGAGGGGCTGACATCCATTTCAAAACATCTCGGGGCTTCCATTCTCCTGCACTTGGAAGTGGTTGAAGTCTTACAGCCAGTACAACACTGATTTGGGGAAAAGATCCACCTATAGCAGATTTTTATTTTAAAAATGTAAAGCCACAGGGAAATTAAATTTAAGAATGAAGTCAGCCATTGACTGCTCAGGGATTCGCAAATATTTGTGAGATTGACTGATAATACTTTATCATACCAACGCAACAGTTACAGTGTCTGTGCAAATAAAACAAACGTGGCTTTCGCTTGGGTTTCACGTGGGGTTTGGATCTTCAGACCCGAAAACGGAATGTGAAACATCGGTGGGAGCTTGGGAGCATGGTGGATTGAAACCCCTCATGAAGCACAAAAATGTTCACGTTGTTCCGATGGTAGCACGTTTCCAGAGCACTGAAACCAGTGACATGAAATAGATGGAAACGGACTTTTGGCCCGTTTTCTGTGTTAGAATGTGGCATATAGTGACCATAAGCGCTATGCATTTTTACAGCTGCTTTATTTTTCTACCGGGAGGACACTGTTTTACATTTTGGGGGACCGACGTGCACTTTCTCGTCAGGCAAGGAGACGGAGCCGTTATCCCCTGTGGATGGCTGCTCTCGGGGGGGGAAGCTCGTTGCTGGCCTTCCCTGTCCGGCTTTTCAAACGAAATGGAGCCAGAGTGGCCTCCCACGCCGGGGCTGGGCCTCCACTGCCACCCTTCAGTGAACAAATGGGAAATTTTTAATATTTTACTTCAGAGTAGAAGCGAAGAGCTGCCGGCCGTGCTAAAAGCAGCCAGCCATATTTATCAGAAAATAGATTTATTTGAAATTTTTCCAGCTGAAGCCGATGGCCGCTCAGCCTGGGTGCCGAAAGGCCGGCTGCCGGCCGGCGGACTCCCGCTCGACTGACTGCTCAGGCAGCCAATCGCAAGCCGGGCTTCTGTCGGGATTTCGCCTCCCGCCGATCAAACTGCCCAATCAGCACGCAGGAGGTTAACGGATCATCCCGTGCCAACGTCGGCGGTCAAATGAGCCAATCGGCAGAGGGCAGGGCCCTTGCCAATGAGCTCAAAGAGTTAGCGGGATGGGGACATGCTATTGGTGGCTCCGCCTATAGCTCATCGCCGCCGAGGCCGGTGGATGGCTAGCGGGGAGGAGGGGGCGGTTTCCGGGGGCGGGGAAACTATATTAGGGGCGGACAAAGGCGGCGGCGAGGCCGTTCAGTTCGCCGCCATTTTGAGCAGCAGCAGTCGCGGCCGCAGCACCTC
>NW_020799130.1:1460697-1477509 GCF_003259725.1 Athene cunicularia
GGGGGGGGGCGGTGGCGAGCGGAGCCGGCCCGCGGGGACGCCTAAACATAATGTGCGTGTTCCCTAGGTGCCTAGGCAGCTCCAGAGTGCAGCCTGAGGGGTCTGTGGCAGCGTGGGTTTGTATTCGCTCGCGGCGGGCCGGAGCGCGCTGGGCTTCCTGGCGGGAGGAGGCCGCAGCGTGGCGGTGCAGGCACCGGGGCTGCACGCAGTGATGGCTCGAACTGGTCTGCTTCTTTGTAGGGATTTAAAGCAAACCTCTCTCTTCTGAGGCGGCCTGGGGAGAAGACCTATACTCAGCGTTGCCGCTTGTTTGTCGGGAATTTGCCTGCTGATATAACAGACGAAGACTTTAAAAGACTGTTCGCCAAATATGGGGAGCCGGGAGAGGTTTTTATCAACAAGGGGAAAGGCTTTGGATTCATTAAATTGGTAGGCTTTTGTACTGTACGTTCATTAGTTTAATTCTCGCGGAATAGTCATACACGGCATGATTTCCTAAAACTGGATCTTAAACTTTCTTCAGGAATCTAGAGCCCTTGCAGAAATTGCGAAGGCAGAACTGGATGATACCCCCATGAGGGGTCGACAGCTTCGTGTTCGGTTTGCCACACATGCTGCTGCTCTTTCAGTGCGTAATCTTTCACCTTATGTGTCCAACGAGTTACTGGAGGAAGCTTTTTCCCAGTTTGGTCCAGTGGAAAGAGCTGTTGTGATTGTAGATGATCGAGGTAGATCAACAGGAAAAGGCATTGTTGAGTTTGCATCAAAGCCAGCTGCAAGAAAAGCATTTGAACGGTGTACCGAAGGAGTGTTTTTGTTGACAACGTAAGTATTTTGCAGTTTAGGATTTTTAGTTTGAAGCTGAATAAAATTGTCAGCTTGTACTTTTTTCAGAATGCTAATTATGGGAAAGTAAAACGAGTATTTTTTTATTCAGCACTCCTAGGCCAGTTATTGTGGAACCATTGGAACAACTGGATGATGAAGATGGTCTTCCAGAAAAGCTTGCTCAGAAGAATCCAATGTATCAAAAGTAGGCACTCTCTTTTGGTATAAAGAATATATAAATGATGTACATAGTATTGTACCTGACTAGGAAGGTGGTGTGAGTAAGTTTACAGAAACAGGCTTTGAATTTTGAGTGGTACTTTCAGTTCTTGTTTTTTTTGGTGGTAGTTTCTTTTTAGATAATGTAACGTACTGATTTGTTCTGTATATTCACCCAGCATCACACAAGCGAGTTTCTACATTGTATCACAAAGAAACAGTAAAGACCAAATAGCAGCCCAGTAACATGTTTTTTGGTATATGAGAAAAAATTTGAAAATTGGACTTTGTTGTGTTGAGAGCTGTCGTTTCTCTTGAAGCATATCTCGTGTTGATGATGCCATAAGGAATTTATGAACACGTTTGTGGTATGAACCGAGAAATTACGTAAAATTTTAACTCACTCCATGACTAATAAAAGCTACTTGCCTATGGATTTGCCTTATGAAGCTGACCACAAGGCATAAAAGCGTAGATAAGAGTCTATAGGAGTCTTCTAGCCCATTTGTTACAGAAATGTTGTATTTTTCCAAATCGCAAAAGGGAGTGCAGGAGTGGATATCCAGTCAGTCTTGTTTGTATGAGAAAGTATTCAAAATGACTGACTTTGATCAAAAACTATAAAGTGTCTTTTAAAGATGGTGTAGATTAGTATAGTGTTCCTAAAACGTTAACATATTTTATATTGCTAATGTATGGAAAGCTTTTGAACTTTTCTAGTTTTATTCCATTAATTACTGAATTTTAGTTTCCAGTTCCTTGATATGACAGCGTAAGCTGTTGGCCTTTAGGCATTTTGAAAACTAATTAAAGATTATTACTCGCCTTTGACAAGTAGTGCTTTGGGTAAGTTGGCACCGAAAAAAATCCCTCTCTCCATATGCAGTTGTTTTGAGCAGCTATACCTACTCGGGCAAAGTCCTGTCTTGTTTGAGGATTTTGCGCCTGGCAGTTGCCAGCAGTGGAGTAAAGAAGAAGTTAAGAACAAGATAAACTTGATATAGAACTGTAAGTGGGAAGACTTGCTTGGATGTGAAGTGCAGGAGTCCTCATATTTGTTATGGTAGTTGTAGAATTTTTTTTTAATATTACATGTTGCTATTTAAGCATGTAGAATGCTGTACTGTTACCAGCATTCTTTTACAGCAAGTTGTGAGGTAGTATTTTCAGGGCTCCTTTGATGTTCCCTGATAATTCTACTATTCTGCTTGTGGTCTTGTATTGGCCTTCAGTTTCCAGGTTTACCCAGTCAGAGCATCTTCCTTTCTGCAGGGAAAGAGAGACTCCTCCCCGTTTTGCTCAGCCTGGCAGTTTTGAATTTGAATATTCCCAAAGGTGGAAATCTTTAGATGAAATGGAAAAACAGCAGAGAGAGCAAGTGGCAAAAAACATGAAAGATGCCAAGGACAAACTTGAAAGCGAAATGGAAGATGCTTATCATGAGCATCAGGCAAACCTCTTGCGTCAAGGTAATTGGCTCTGAATTCTGTGTCATTTTTTGCTTTAAATGCTAGTTAAATGCATGGCTGTTTTAACAAATAAATTCATGCTTCCTACTGCTACCTTGAGAACTTCAGGCTTGAAAAAGAGCAACTGGTAGCTTTTTTATTTAAATGCAATGTTGTTAAGAATAGTGACACTCAGAAGGTCACTGTCTGCCATACTGCAGATGAGGGTGATTAATTCAAATCTGAGTTTAAATCTGATACGAGTTTGTGAAACGGCCGCTGACAAGCTTAATTTCTGCAGACCTTATGAGGCGTCAGGAAGAATTGAGACGTATGGAAGAACTCCATAATCAGGAAATGCAGAAACGCAAGGAAATTCAGCTGAGGTTGGTTTGGCTTTCATGGGATTTTTATCAGTGTTACATTTAGGTTTTTTTAAATGACTTACGTATGAAAGCTTTTATTTTTCAAGAAACACCATTGCTGCTTCAGTTTGTGTATGAGAAATTGAACTGCAGTGTAAGTTTTTCCTCAGAATATTTGAGCATCACAGAGTATCTTTTGCTTTTAAAATTGCGTGTGCAAGTGATGTTGATAAGTGTTGAGCATGTTACACTCCCGGGGTTTAACAGTTTGCTTTGGGATGATCAGGCAGGAGGAGGAGCGTCGCAGGCGGGAAGAGGAAATGATGATACGTCAACGGGAGATGGAAGAACAAATGAGAAGACAGAGGGAAGAGAATTATAGTAGAATGGGTTACATGGATCCAGTAAGTGAAATATGATGTTTTTTGGATACATTACCATGTCCAGAAATTTTTTGGATGTATTTTCAAGATTGATGTGTTTTGCTTCCTTTAGGTTAGATAATGTGATGTCTTTGTGTAGGTGAAATGGTAGTAGTTGGCTGTACGTGTGCTTTTATCTCCTGAAAGGTGTGGATTTCAGTAGTTGGTTATCCCTGCTAAAAGTTGTTTCTTCTATGCAGAGGGAGAGAGACATGAGAATGGGTGGTGCCACCACAATGAACATGGGAGGTAAAGAATTTTTAATTAATTACTTCATGTGGTTAACTTAAAAATTGCCAGAATATGATTATATACTTCTCTTTCTTAGATCCCTATGCTTCTGCAGCCCAGAAATTTCCACCTCTCGGAGGTGGTGGCGGCATAGGTTATGAAGCTAATCCAGGAGTTGGCCAAGCAGCCATGAGTGGTTCTATGATGGGAAGTGACATGGTAATGTATCCTGTGGTGGCTTTAGTTTAGCACAAGGGAAATGTTGTGGATGGGAGTTGAGTTCTCTACCAGTGTTCGGATGGTTGTGTGAATTTCACTGTTAACTGCTGACTTCTCTTGTCAGGTATTTAATGTGAAGAGTAGCGTGGCAGTATGTAGTACTAGATTAGTTCTTAACCGTTATGGTAGCTTACACAGTTGGAAATTGTTGTAAGTGACCTCAAATGTGCTGTTAAGCATATTTGCAATTAACTCTGACTTTATTGGACTTTGGAAATTCTGCGTCACTATTAGGCTTGGAAGGATTTTTTATAAACCGTAGAGGATCACAAATTTCATAATTAAAATACACAATGCAGTAGCTTTTCAGTAATTTGACATTCTGTGTTGATGGACAAGAGAGATTTTTGTTCTCCTTTCCAATGTGTAACATTTGCGTTTCTTTTCGCCCTTCCAAGCCTAGTTAGGATTGATGCATGTTGGTATGGGTATGCTGTTAATTCAAAAATCTGCGCTCACGTCTATTTAAGCAGCAGATTAATTTAAGTAATCAATGGTAAACAGCACATCACTTATTCTGTATGCTGATGTTTGCTATACAAGAGCAGAAGTGCTGGTTTTTAGCTTAGGTTCCAGCGATCCTTGACTGTAGCCATTTTGTGGTTCCTGTCTCACAAAGGAATGATAGCCCGTTCTTGTTTTCCTGTGTTGGGCATGACTATGTAGGTAGAGTTTGTTAAAGCTATGGCATATCTCATGTTCTGAGGTATGTTTCCAAACTACTATTTTTGGCACACTATATGTGTGAACGGGCTTTGAGCCTGCTTGGTGTTATCACACTGAAGCATATGGATGTAGATTAAAGAAATGCTTAATGGCTAGGATGGAAATCTTATGTTGACTTAGGTGGCGATATTAGTGTGCTTTCACCCTCCTGAAAGGGTGTACACTCTGTAGCACAAGCTGAACTAAATGATTTTTGGGTGGGTTTAGGCCTCTGGCTTAACGTGGCGAGCTACCATAGTAGCTTTGTCAGGTATCTTATGGGTTTTTTTGGGAACCATATCTTTGGAATGATAACTTTGCAGAGCATCATCGATTCAGTAGACAGTGCCGTTGGCCTTAACGTATCCATATAATCTACTGATAAGACAATTAAGCAGTTCCTAAGTTTCCCGTGAACAGTTAGGCAGTCTGTGGTGAATGCTGTGTACATTTTTCTCCTGAAAACCATGGTTACAGGTGCATGCTGAACTTGTGTAATACTTGAAAACGTGATATGGTCAAAAGGTGTGACAGTATGATGGTTTAACTGCCTTGAGTTTCTTAGGATGGGGATCTCTGCCACACAGTACTGTCACAGTTACTGGGCTGTTATCTTTTAAACAGAATTGGAGATAAGCTTAAGCTGCCACGAGTTAGGCAGAAAGAACCTAGGTAATCTTTGTGAAATTCCTTTCTTGGAAGGATTGAAACTGACTTTCAGAAGTCAAGAACTTGAAGTGTGAATTTTCAGTTGCAGACACTTTTTGTAACAACCAACCTACCATTGTTCTGTTACTTGGTAGTGGAAAACATGCTGGAAATGAAAGTTTAAAGCTGTCTTTGACTTTATAATTTGTCAGTTCTGTAGATTGAACGCTGGTCACACCTGATACAGTAACTGAACGAAGTACATGCAACTAGAGGTACTAGTAAAAAATACCTGAAGTCTCTGCTTTATTGCAGGGTAATTTAGCTTTTACATCTTGGTGTGAAACCTTTCAATGCTGTGAAGTTGTGAATTTTCCAAGAGCTTGTGATGAAGGTGGGGTGGGAAGGGTGATACTGACGGGATGCACACAGCCCTTTGTGCATAGTTCTAACTGGAAACACTGAATAAATTGTAGTTCTTTGAACACGTTTTGCATATTATGCAGCAGCAGTTCCGGAGTACGTGGGATTTTAACAAATGCAAGTCTTTTGATCGAGCAATTGCGTTGGTTAGGTAAATCACTGGTCATTAGCTTTTTTCACAATTTTTTTCTTCTTGCAATCCAGTAGTGCTCACAATCAGTTTTGGTTACTGCCTAAGGCCTCTGCAGTTTAGTCAGCAGACCGTAGTCTTAACCCCATCTTGAAAAGCCCATGGTCTCTATTGCAGCACATGCCATTAACTGGTGAGTAGGCATTCTGTTTACAATGACATTTTATGAATGTCAGCTCATACTTCAGTGAACTGAAGATTCGTTCTCTGGCTAGGCTTATTTGGAAATGACAGTGATGTAATCTAAGCTTTTACTGCACTAAAGGTGAGAAGTTTGCAAGCTATTTGCATTAACTTGGTTGAAAATTGCTAGAGCTCATTTGGAAAAGTTGTTAATTCACATCTGCACTAATGCTTACATTTCTAGCACTGCAGGGAGGATCTGTTCTTTGTAACAGATGTATGAGAATGCATCAAGTGGGAACATACCTCAAGGCATGTATTACAATAAACTAATTTTTAAATTACCCTTTTTTCCTTTCTATGTTCCCGGTACCTGTGGATCGGCTCAATGGTGATTGTATCGACGAACCTTGACTACGGAACCTTCTAAAAATATATACTTAACACACATGGACATCAACTACATATAATGAACTGTTAATTCTGTTCCAATAGCGTCCTGAACGCTTTGGGCAGGGAGGTGCGGGGCCTGTGGGTGGCCAGGGTCCTAGAGGAATGGGGCCTGGAACACCAACAGGATATGGTAGAGGGAGAGAAGAATACGAAGGCCCAAACAAAAAGCCCCGATTTTAGATGTGACCTGTAGTTTCATTCCAGTTTGTTTTTGTCTGTCTTGTTTAGACACCAACTTTTTAATTCTTGCATTTTAGTAAGAAAGCTACGTTTTTATGGATGTTAGAAACTTACTGACCTAATATTTGTAAGTGGTCTGTTTGGGCGAGTACAATTTAATTATGTAATGCAGTGTTTCAAAACAAATTTAGCTGTTTTTTTGATGTATAACGTCCCTAACTTGATGGCAGTGTACCTTGTGCCACTGAATTCCCAAAGTGTACCAACTTTTTTTTACTGTGCTTCAAATAAATAGAAAACTAAATGTAGTAACTCTTCTTGCCATTCGTGGTTAAACATACGAGGCTAAATACCACACCTTCAGCAGTAAACCTGGAGTCTTGAGTTAGAGGTCAAACTAGACCAGGGTGTGGAACTTAGTGAAGAGCCAGATCTCTTCCCATAATGCCTCTAGCTTAAGATTGGGTCAAATAGTAGCCTAACTTTTCTAGTAGGTGCTGATTTTTTGAGCATTAATTGTGCTGCAATAAGGAAGCAAATGGAAATCTTGCAAGTGCTGTAAGATAATTAAAGCTACACTGCAAGCAGTGCAGTATGTAACGAATTTCCTATTTTAGCTACGGATAATGGGTGGTGGGATGGTAGCGCTTAACCACCTTGGCAGTTACTGCTTGGAATCTTTTAAAGACTTTAAGCAGAAGACTAGCAATGGTTATTTTGAAATAAATTCATAGAATGACTTGTATTGGCTGACTTCCTAACTAAAGGATTGTTAATGTGATATTTATATGCACTTAAGCTGTCTGAGATTACAGGATCTGGCCTTGCTCCGTATTGTATACTTACCTGAAATTGCTTGGCAAAAAGACCAGAAGTGTTACTTGAGTGATTAAGGTTAACTTATGTCCTCATGCTAATTGAGTGGACTAATTTGCATAGTTCAGTATACAATCATTTGTATTATGGGGACTGCAGGAACTATTCTTAAATCATGTAGCTGGTGGGCAAATCCTAAAAACCTGTATGTAAAATACAGAAATTAGCTTGCTTGCATGTTGGTTATCGCTCTTTTATTATTGATGTTTGGAGATAATGCATCAAAAGTAGTATCTGAATCTGGAGTTTAATAGTTAATACTACACAGTACAAATAAACTCCCTTTAAGGTTCTTTTGTAGAAGATTTGATGAATTCGTTAGCTCGCTGTTCACTTTATTAAGCCCCAGAAGAAGTTCAAAGCATTCTGGACTCCTTGATAAGGTAGTTGCTTTGCTTATTATTTTACACTCTACCAGATAAGCTGGGAACGTGACTTCCCAGTGTAAAATACCTTGGTGTTAACGCAGGATACATCAACCTGCTTGGCACAAAGTAGGTAAACTTATTTTGGCTGTACCTTCACACGATTCCCCAACTACCAAGCATTCTGTGAGTAGCTTTAATCTTCCAAAGATCTTTCCATTCCTTGTGCTAAGCATTGGCTAATTCTAAATTCTATGCTAAATTTTTTTCTCTGCGGTTAAAAGCTTAGTGTCAGATTGCAGTATTTTAGAGTGCAGATGGTCCCTCTTGAAGTACTCACTGTAAGTGCTTGTTACTCCTTAAATGAAAAATAGCATGTTGTGAAATGCTGATACCAGGTAACACTGACTTGGAATATTAAGCGCACTAAATAGTGACTCAGCTTGTTTGGTGAATGCTGCTTATTTTCCCAGAAAAGTTTGGGGGTTGATATCATGCTACAACAACGAATTGCTATTCAGGAAATTCCGAATTGGCAGTTCCTAAACTGAGGACCAAGTATTTGGGGAGTACTTGTATTGGATACTTAGTTTAAAAATCAGCAGTACCGATGCAATTTGCTTTATTGAAGTAGTATTAAATGATGCATATGTTTTCTGGAGGGTGTTCGTGGGACACCCGCAAAAGGTGAAGGTGTCCGAGATGGGGAATTCTGAACGTAAACATTAAATTAATTTTTTTCAGTTTATTTTTCAGATTACATGTCATTCTTTATTAAAGAGATGCTGGTGCATATCCTAAAGTATGTTCTTTTGTAGTTCTGTAACTTGGAAGAGTGAAGGATGCTGATGTCCTTGTACCTTACAGAGGTTGTCTTTTGGTACCCCTGTTTTGTACGTAAGCTACTGTTGCTAGGTATCAAAAATAGCTGAGTTGCAAAACCATGAATAGTAAATATATTGAAAGATTTGGCAGTTTTCAAAACATCTGAAAGTTTGGTTAAATCTAGCTTTGTCGTAGCTGCATAAGCAGAATTTCTAAAACAAGTTCTGCTTTGAGTTGCATGTATCAAACAGGCATACAATTAACTAGCCAACTTCTTTTCAAGACCTTTTAAAGGTGGTGTCTTAAAAGCTTGCAAACATGTCAACTTTAAAATCTGATAAAGTTGCTAAATGTGGGAGGTGAGAAAGTTACGTTCCTTTGATCTGTTCCTATGAGGTTTTGGACTTTTTTCATAAAATCAGATTTACATAATTGAATCTTTAAAAACATTTAGAAAAGTGCTTCATTGGTCAGACCTGTTTTTGGATGGTCTGCATCACATAACACATTTTTGTACTGGACTTGGAGGACATTGGCTGTTGCAATTTAGCTTGCTTTATCAAAATTGAGCCCATTTTGACACTTGGATCTCTAAAAACTGCAGCATGTAGAAGCTGGTATCGTTATATATATCTTCACGCTTTCTCAGAAATGAATACAGAATAATCTTCTGGTGTAGACACATTACACTAATCATTTATACAGCTGATGAGAAACTGAAACTGCTTTTGAGATTTTGTGGTATTTTTGTGGTAGAAAAATTCTTGGCTTCTCCTTGGCAACCATTTACTGTGGCAGCAAGTTTTTGCTGGAGTTTGAGACTGCAATTTACACTTTAAAACTAGTGGCCTGCTACATAACTGCACTTAGCCAGCATTTCTGCAGTTCATAACTGTGAGGAACGTAGTACCACAAATGGCAATGGACATTAGGACCCGGATGTAGTATTCCTGCTTGCTCCAAGATTCTCATTGCCGACTGCGTACAGGTAGGTAACAAGCAATATAATATAACTTGGTGACTTTCTATGTAATCTTATACTGTGGGTATTCTGACATCACACTTCTGACTGTGGAATTACAGTGCAGCACTCTTCATACCTGTATGTTAAGCTTGCATCAAAGCTTGCGTGGTTTTCGGTTTTAAGCTTTGTCTTGTTCAGGGTCAATAAGCAACTTACTGTGATTCTTAGATGAGTATTTTCAGACCCGATTCCTTTGTATATATGACTCGGCTTGTGTGGATTTTTCTTAGTTCTGATGTAACGAAGATACTCTCAGATGAGCTCTGTGGGGAAGAGGGAATGTGATCTTACACTCAACCAGTCAACTAGGTGCTGTCAGTGCCTAGAAAAGGACTGTTTAACCTTCCTGTAGTGACAAAACGGCCCATCTGCAGCGCATCCCTCTGTAGAGTCTTGGCTCGGTAAGGCAATGCGTTAGCAATCACTGCTCTAGCCTTGTGTGCACTACGTGATAGTCACTTAAAGCTTGCTAATACAGTCAGCTTTGAGACTGATGTGGAGTGGTTTTGAAGATGTAAAATGAGTGCTCGAATTAATATCCCCGTGAGTAGTTTCATAGAGCTTATTGGACGTTTCAGTTGTCTTTATTTTAATCTTTGGTTGACAAGCATAAAACATTCCTCTGCCTTTAATTGACAGTGATGAGATTCTGTATTTCTGCCTTGTAGAGTCATCTTGGTAGTGTAATGCTCAAGTTCATTTTTCATCAGTCTTGGGGATGTAATTCTGAACTCTTCATTACTAGAAATACCGAACGTAGTGTTTCAGGATTAACATGCTTACATTTCCAGACATCCAGACATGCTGATCTCCAGCTCTTTTGCATTAGCTCTTGAACCTGAATTACGAGGTCCCTTGTTTCAGCACATGATCTAGCTCTTGTCTGATGTTCAGTTTATTTCAGAGGTGTTGTAATGTGTTTTCCTGCTTGTTCTGCAAAGTTCTGCTTTGCATACTTGTTTCTGGTATTATTGTCACATATTTGGACCCTTCTGTGTTATCTTCCAGGCAAGACTCTTGCTGGTGAACAGGGGATCTGCTGGTCAGCCTTGCCCTCTGCTGTAGCTATCTTTTTCACGTTCCATTGAAAGCTTGAAGTAGCAGCTGCTGCACCTTCAGATCATGACAACAGGTCTTTGGTTACACCTCAGCGAGTGTAGCCGAACTCTAGCTAGTCAAGCGGTGACACCACTTGTCACAAAGTCAGTTTGGCTTTTCGTGATGGCTTACTCTTACCTGTGATTAGAATTCAGTAGCAAAACTGCTGGCAGTATGCGTACTGTCACGTAGCAAAACTGAATTATTTAAACCAGTGCTCAGATCTGACTAGTTTTTCCAGTGTGCTCTGGATACTTGACCTGCAGGAATGTCATGGAGGGGTTATTGGCTCATCTGCCTCGTCCTATGTACTTGAACTAGCAGGTTTTTGACACTCTTGGAGCAAGCAATTTGTGACTGAACCATGGGTCTCATACCAGCTCTGACTGTCTGCAGTAATGAAACTTGGTGTGGTAGCTAACTTAAAAGCAAATAGTCATGTCTGCTCTAAGTCAGTCTGTAACAAGTGGGTACAAGTAATGACATTAAAGTGCTTGCATTGTGTTTCATCTTGGTTTTATCTGTGTGTGAAATACACTTTTTCTCAAAAGCTTATCTGAAGCTCAGAAGTGTGGTGTCAGAATACATATGCGTACCTGCTAGGCCCTCAGATCCAGATACTGGTGCTGTCAGGAGAGAGCACAGCATAGCGTGTATGGGGGATTTACTGTAACATTAAGCATACAAAGTGTTGATTTGCTTGCAGTTTTCCCCATAGCTAAACACTGAGGCCTGTGAGTAGTTTTAGGACTCGAGCAGTAATGGGGTTGCATGTCTCTGTTAATCATTGCCAGCTGCAGTGACATGATCAGGAAGGCCAGTGTTCTTTGTTCCATTGTGTTAAACGAGGCTAAGCATGCTGGAAAGGATGCATAAAAAGTATGCTGTTCTGGGTAATTACTTGGCTTCTTCCACTACTACTAGCAAGTTTGGAATCGGCTAATTAGCTTCAGATTTTTTTTCCCTCTCCATACCAGCTAGTGGGGCTCTTAAATAGCTGCTTACTGGAAAAGGCAAAAAGGGAGGATTGGCCTTCTCCCACCTCTGTCATTGCTGCTAGATAATGATTGACATGTTAGGACTTGGCTGTGCAATCCCGCAGTGGTCTGTGAATACCCCATCTCTATAAATGTTGCTTCTGAACACCAGTACTGAAGAGCTAACTGGGGAGGGTTGGGAGGAGCGTGGCTAGAAGTGAATCTGGAGTGTTAAAAGGATGCACAAAGATATAGTATCCCTTATGCATGGTGTTTGTTGCTATGACCTAGAAAACAAAACGTGCATACTAGACTTCTGCTATGAGGGCCATGATAAAACCCAGGTGGTGGGTTTGAGACTAAACTTGAACTTCGCCCTGCCTGGTCAGATCACGCTGACCATGGTGTGATTTGCCTCCCAACCAGAGGTGTGCACAGAACCTTGTACTACATCCCTAGCTGCTGACCAGTGCAGTTTGCCCTCAACTTAGCTACAGCAAAAGGGTGGGTCTTCAGAAGGGAAGAACCTGTTGCTGAGAATAAAAGCAGTAGGCTGACAGTGCTTAACCTCTAGTGTCTTCCTTTGGCTTTTGAAGCACTTGTAGGAGTCCAGGGCCATTGCACTCCTTCACCAGGGGGAAGAAAGGGCATTGCTACAGCAGACAAACCAGGGTAAAATAGTTGAAGTAGCTTGACAAAATTGTTAATGCCTTCACATAAGGGATAGTATACCTCTGGCTGCAATCAAAGTTCATTGTACTCAGACTGGTGATTTACGGTTTGTGCTCAGACGAGGTGCAGTTCTTCAGTCAACTACCTGCATATTCCTTCATCTCTTTACAAGTGTTTAGGCTAGCCTATTTCTGCCCCTTATTCTTCCACTTAATATTTCGGAATAATTTGTAAATTTCCCCCTCATAACTAATCAGTCCATGTATCTTAAAACCTTATTTTTAAGTTAGTTTTGAAATGGTCAGAATTTTCTGTGTATAACTATAATAACTTCAGTTGTTATCCTTTAGGTGAAGATGAAAGCTGAGTGAAACCGGAGTGCTCATCCATGGGAAGTAAGCATACCTTCCAGTCTTGTTTTGGGCGGGGTGTGAAATAATAAAGGCTTCTGGAATTTGATGTTCAGTCTCCGAGTAGCTTTGAATTGCTGAGCGTGGGGAAATGGGTACGAGTGAGCACGTGAAACAGGTAGGGTAGAACTCGGTACCCACCGTCAGGCTGTGGGGTTAAGCACCCAGGCTCCATCTGGGCTCAATAACCTTGACAGCAGTGGTTAAAAATAACTTTTCTAGATGTGGGTTTGTACAGGAGATTTCAAAATCACTGTGGGTATAACTTCTGAATATTTCTGCAGTTCAGGAGCAGAGCATGAGCACATCCAGCACGATGCCCAGTGGTATGTGGAGGGCCCAAGATAACAAGGAACAAGTAAGTAGATCATGTCCTTATGCTGCTGAAGAGCTCAGTAGCCCGTCACCCTGTGATGTATTGTGTAGTTCCTGCCTGAAATTTGTAATCTCAATTTTATATAAAACTCCTGAATCTTCCTTTTGTAGAGCCAAGATATAACCATTGTTTGAGGCTTTTCAGCCCTGCAGCATCAAATAAACTCTGTCCTCTGAATGCCATAGGTGGTCAAACAAGAAATAACCAGTTCTACATTCAGGCTTCCGTGATTGGGGTGGGTGATGGTCAGCAGGAAAAAGGAACAACAGAGCAGCTGCTTCTCAAATGTTAATCCAGCTACAAGTTGTTTAAAAGCTACTTTTCTGAAACAGTTTAATGAACATTGAACTTCCGAAATAACCTGGAATATAAATTGGCACATACGAGAGCATGAGCAGATCGTGGTTTAGGGAAATGAACTAACTTGCAGAGCTGGGATTAATGACGTTTTCCCTCTACCACTAAAACTACAAGGGGGAACTTGGAACTATCTAAAATCTTATGTGAGGAGCAACATGCAAAGTACCTTAACTGGGGAGGGATGGGTAAGTAGCAGCTTAGATGTGCCACGACGGGAGCTGTAAGACGTGAAGCCAGCGAGTTCAGTGGGTGAACTGAGTCACGTGTGACTTGTCACCGCTGCTCGTTTCTGGGGTAGTAAAACACAAAGCCCTTTCCTGTCTTTGAAACGTATGAAATAGGTGAAAGTGAATGTTATTGATTTAATCTCAAGTCTGACCTGGGAATTTCTGATTCTAGAGAACCTTTGCTGGGTGCGTGGCCTCTTGTGGCGTGCTGGTTCCCTTTCCCTGTCGTCACGTGTGATTTGTGCTGGCGTTCTTAATGTTCTTGCTAACTGTGTGCTTTGCACTTGCAGAAGAAGGTGAAGTCTGAATGCAGTGAAGAGGAGCCAGGAACATACGGTTTTTAAAAATAAAATACTTAGTTTTTTTTTTACAATGACTTCTGTTTTATTCCAGAGCGCATTCAGTGAGTAAGCAATCCGTTCAGTGTAACGTAGGGATGGATTTGAGAACCTGCCAGTAGTGAGGCTGTGGAAGGGGGTGCAGAAGGAGCCTGGAGTGTGGGAGTGGGGTGGGCCCAGGTCCTGAGCGGGAGGGATCTGCTCTGTGCTGTGATGAGCATGTGAACGTTAACCACTTGGAACCAACAAAACCCCAACAACCACGTAGTACAGGATCTCGCCCCGCTGGGGTTGTGCCGTGGGCTTCCTCACAGTTCGGGTGCCCTGGTTTTCAGGCCGGCTGTGCCTGGCCTCTGCAGCCAGAGGTGCTTTTGCTGAATGACCAGCTGAATTGGTTTTCCTAAGTTACGTTTGCACCTCAGGTAGTTTAAGTCTGGAGGTTTCACCCATTCCTTCCCCCATCTCGAGTCCTGCTACTGCTCTATTTTTAGATCAGTGAATTCTTGAATGTTTACACGTGCCTGGCTGTTTGGTTGTTTGGTTTTTTTTTTTTAGCAGTTTTCACGGTGATGGCTGGAGTAACAGCCTGAGATGTCAGAGTTAGGGCTCTCGGCGAGCCAGGCGAGTGCTAGTCTTAACCTCTTGCAGCACAAAGTGCCACAGTTCACATCGCTTGAGTCTGGACAGCTGCACTGCATACATAGTTCATTTATTAAATATATAATCCTCTGTTTAAATACCAAGCAGTTTAATGTGTTAAAATGTGCCAGCGGTAGGCTCTGCTCATCCAGCTGCGTGGTAATAAGGTTTTTCCCCTACAATGCTCTGAAGAGCCACAAACGGCATGGAACTGCCTTGATGGGCTAGAAAGATTGAAATAAATGAGATTTTAACGTGACAAAGTCCTACAAAATACCTGAGACACATCTGGGTGACCCGTGGTGCAGGATTAGTGCCTGGCTGGAACAGGGCTGGCCTGTGCTTAAATCCCAGCTGGGAATACGTTTGGCTTTGGTTGAAATGTTTTGTTTCCTGCCCTCTGGGGAAGTTCCGTTAAGGAACTGGAGTAAGGGTGCTCCTGGCTGCTGTAGCTGCGTTTCTGCTGTCGCCTCCCTGATTTTCTAGCGGAGAGAAGATGTGGAGGGAGGGGTGCGGGGGGGCTCTGCAGGGGCTGAGCAGGTTTAGGGTGGAGAAGGTTGGTGCCGCAGTCAAAGCTTCTACCCGCTGCCTCTCACTTCCCTGCAATCCAGTGCTGGGCTACGGGACAATCGGGCGTTTTGCTCTTTGATTTTGCTGCTTTTTGGGGGGATTGTCTGGATTCTGAAGAGGCTTCAGCCAGGAGAGGTTTTGTGGTTCCTCAATAGCTGCTCGGCAAGGGGCCGGGTTTTGCTGTCTTTGTCTGCACAGCTGCTGCAGGCTTAGGCAGCTTTTTTTTCCCATCAGATTCTGTTATTTTCCAGTAACTTGTCCTAATTTCCACTAGCAGCATCGGCTGCTTTCCCTGTGAAAGTGTTCCAGCCCCGATGTGACTCCACCGTTCAAGGTGCTGAACTTCACCTCCCACAACTCTCTCTAAGCAAACCCCGTTTTGCTGCTTTCCTGGAAGGGCTGTGGTCGGGAAAATGGCAAAAAGCCCCAATTTCTGCTCAGTGACTGGCACAGGTTTTCCTCTTGACAGCTGAGCACCACGCTGGGGTGTTTCTGTCCTCTGGCTGGTGAAGTTGGGCACCTGCTTCTATTAAATATTTCATTAAGTAGCTCTAATTAAAAACAATCGGAGATGGAGGGCAGGCCCCAGGCACCGTGTGTGTTGTGCCCAAGTCCTGTCCCAGCTGGGCGCCAGGGGGGGCTTTGCTGGGCCGGGCTTGGGGCTGGTTTGGGCACTGGGACCCCCTGGGGCAGGATGGGGACTGGGGGTGCTGGGGAGGGCGCAGCGCTGGACTGGGCCCTGGCTGCCTGGGGAAGGCAAACAAAGGGTTTTGCAATATTTACACAAAAATGAGGCCTGGCAGGGGCGCGGTGGGGGCAGCGCTTGCTGAGTTTTAAAGCTGAAGGAGGATGATTTCTGCGGGTGGGGGGGCCCTGGCCTCTCAAGTTTGTGACCCATTTGATCCTTTTTATGCTCCTTTTTCCCCCCAAGGGCCTTCCCCAGACGAGAAGGGCTGGAGCCTGCCCTGGCCTGTTGCTGTTTATGGTTCCTGGGCCTGCGCCGGGGCAGGGAGAAGCTCCAAATCGGCGTGAGTGGCTCCTCGGCTGCCAGGAGTAAAAATAGTCCAGCCGTAAAGCCGGGCCTGGCTGGCCGTGCCCCCCCGGTCACGCTTCCCGCCGCCCGAGAAACCGTTCCTGCTCCTTCGTGATTTAGTGGTGTTAACAAACCATTTCTCCTCGCACTGCACTAACGCTGCTGCTCTTGCCAGCCCAGGGCTGCGCGGGGGGCAGGCGGTGACACTCCTGCGCCCCCCCGCCAGGAGAGCAGCCCCGCGTTTCCAGCTCTTGACCCCGCTGCGGGCAGGGGGGGCACCGCGGCCCTCCCCAAGGCAGCAGCGCTCCCGGGGTGCTCACATGGAGCTCAGCCCCTCCATGGCACCCACAAAACCACAACTGGGGGCTTTTGTGGGGGTTCTATAGGTTTTTTTTTTTTTCACCCAGTTGGGAGGATGGTGCTAGCTTGCGGGGGGGGGTCACAGCCGCGGGGTGGGGGGTGTGTGTGAAACTGCAGGTTCAAGCACCCGCTGCCCCAGCAGCACCCC
>NW_020799130.1:1494524-1497317 GCF_003259725.1 Athene cunicularia
GCCCTGCCCTGGCTGGTGAACGGCCTCGTCCAGGGACAGCCTGGTCCAGGGACAGCCTCTCTGGGGACATCCTCTCCAGGGCAGGGGGGGAGCACGGCGTGGCGGGCAGCAGCCAAGTGTCACCTCTGGGCTGGCCCATGAGCCATGTGCGGGGGCCAGGGCCCCTCCTGAGCTCCCCTGGACCACAGACGTGGTTCAGCCGGGGGGGGATTAGGGGCAGGTTGGGCAGAGAGTGCCCGGTCCCGCTGGCATGGGACTGCCTGGCCCCCCCCAGCCCCCGGTGACAGCCCTGGCGTTGGTTTTCCCCCTCCAAGAGCTGGAGATGCCTCACAGGGGGCAGGGCAGCTGCTGGTCCCACCGCCCTCACACCTCCATGTGCCCCTGGGGCTGAGCCCCCGCTCCTCCCCTGCAGCTAAAATTAAATATTCAATTTGTATTGCTGGTAAATCCTGTAAATCTCTTTTATCTCTAAGCTCTTGTAGCAGGAATATCGGTGGTGTAATCTCCGTGGGGGCACCCGTCCCACTGCCCTTCGCAGCTCCCCGGCTCGGACCATGCTCCCCTTTCCCCACATCCCTGTGGGATGCTTCGGAGGCTGTTGGGGAATCAGGATCCCGGTGCCCATGCAGAGCACCCCAGGGCACAGCACCCTGCAGCACCCACCCTGCCCGCGCCGCCCACCGTGGTGGTGATGCCACCAGAGTGACCCCCATCCCCGCCGTGCCCCCAGCTCACCAACCGTGTACCTCCCATCTCTCTGCCCCCGCACTGGGCCTGTGCTAAGAGCATTGTGCAGAATTATGTATTTAAATATTTAGGTTTTCATCAGCTTTGCAAATTAAGCCCATCCATTAAAGCAGCCATTCAGGTCCTCCGCTGCTGGTGAGCTGGGGGCTGAGCCATGCCCGGGGCTCAGGGTGCCCGTCCCAGCCCTGAGGGGTCCCGGGGGTGGGATGCAGCTTGGGAACGGGGTGCAGTGGCCCAGAGCATCCCTGTGGATGCAGAGACCGAGGGCTCCACTTCCTCGCCAGTCCCAGGGCCCGTCTGCTGGAAAACCCCTGCGGCCCCGCTGCGGGACGGGCCGTGGGACGGGGTGGCATTGCAGAGGGAACCGGTTGGGATGGGTGTTATTCGAGGTTGGAGCAGAGGGCGCCGGGGAAATCGGGGTGTGGAGAAATGCCGGTGGCAGGTCCGAGCTCAGAGGCTCGATGGGGACGGGGATGGGCAGGGATCATCGCCGCTGCCACGCTCAGTGTGAACGCCGTGCTGCCCCGAGCTCACCAAAGCGGCTTTGGAGTGATCCCTGGCTTAAGTCACTGCGGCGTGTGGCCGGGGAGATAAGTGGCTTTTTAAGCCCAGGCAGCGCAGCCCGTCCTGCCCGGGGAGCGTGCGGGTGTGGAGGGCGAGAGGCACAGCTGGGGGGGTGTGAGGAAAGGGGGTTCAGCCACCACCACTGCTGGGCAGGGGCCCTGGCCCAGACGGCAGTGCCTGGGGGGGCTGACATCACCCCCAACACGCCTGGAAAGGGTCCTCCGGTGGGGATGGGGAAGCCCAGGGCCCACCGCCCGCCTGGGGCTCTGCTGGGCACCGGTGCCCTGTGGGGACATGGGCAGAGCCCCCAGGGTGAGTGGCGGGGGGGGATGCCCCTGCTCGTCCCTTCCCTTTGTTGCAGGTCTCGTGTCAGGTCTCTGTCCCGCTGAGCTCCCCGGGGTCACCTGCATGTCCCCCCCTCTCCACCGAGCACTGGAGGGGCACTGGGGGACGGTGCGGGCTGCTGCCGGCCCCAGGCAGCGCGGGCAGATGTCGAGTGTGTGGGTGGGAGGGAGCCTGTCCATGGGCATAACTGGTGATGGGCGCTCATCCGTGTGCTGCGGCGCCCACGAACCCTGCGCCAGCTGGTGTGGGCTGGGGTCCCCGCGGCCCTGCCCGCCCTGGGGGTCCATCCAGGGTGGTCTCCCCGCTCAGTGGGGTCCGTTCCTGCTGCTCTTCCCACCTCTGGCACACGCCCCCCTCCATGTGCCGTGTCCCAGCTCCCGTGGACAGGCTGGACATCGCTGCGGGGCCGAGGGGCAGCTCATCCCTGCCCGTGCTGCCTCTGCCCGCACCCGCCCGGGGATGCCCCTTCCCCATGGCACCTCCTTCCTTCTCAGCCAACTCTGTGGGTGCTGGCTGCCGGCCCCGGCTGCTCCCCGCTTCGGCAGGGCTTTGGAAGGAGCAACTCTTCTGCCAGGATCCGCGTTTGGGCTCCGTGGGGATGGAGCACCAGGCTCCCTTCTCCGCTGGCTCTGCAGCTCCGGGATGCTCTGGTTCCCTCTCGTGCCCCGGCAATGGGGCGCGTGGCTCTTGCCCTGGCAGAATCGACCCTGGGGTTCGGGGTGTCTGGGCGGGTGGTTCTGGGCTCTCAGGGGGGTCCCGTTCCCCCCGCGGCGGCAGCCAGAGGCACATGGGTTGTGTCGGGGAGTCCCGGCGCTGGCGGCCATGCCGGGATCCCTGGCAGCTGGGGCGCGTCGTGGCCGTATTTCCTCGCTCTGCTCCAGGAGTAATTGCTCAGATGGGGACTTGGGGCAACTCCCATCCCTCTCCCGGCATGGTAATGAGTCAAGAAGACTCAAAGACAAATGGCTCATTAAGAAGCAGTGCTGCATTGCAGGATTTTTCATCCCACCAACCGCTGCATCAGCAGAGGCAGCACCTCTCACGCTCGCTCTCCCCAGCCCTGGAGAAGGAGCTGTCAGGCAGCCGGGGCTGGTGCCAAAATTAATCATGTACTTAATAAACTGCCCCCCCGCCCCC
>NW_020799130.1:1498364-1500935 GCF_003259725.1 Athene cunicularia
GTTGGTTCCAGCCCCTCGCATCCCTCTCTGGGCAGCACCCGCCCGCAGCCCGCTGGGTTTGCTTTCGGTGACAGTAACTGGCCTTGATTTCCTGATGGCATCGGCCACGTTTGCCGCGATCTTTGCCTCCTGTTCTCTCCCCTCTCCCCTTGCTGCTCGCCTTCCCCTTCCCCTGGCCAGCCCTTACCTCCTGGGGTGACGAACCTCTCCCTAATGACACTCTTCCCTGCCTGCCACAGCTAATGAACCCTCGGTGAGCTGCTTTCAGCTCATTCAACTTTTAAGAAAATAATGACTCGGTGCAGAATTATGCACTAAATTGGGCGATCTCTTACTAAGCCCCTCTTTTTTTTTTTTTTTCTAGGCTGAGTAAATTTTACTAATACAGCCTAATAAAATAACAGAGTAATTAGCCATAAAATAAAATGTTTGCTTTCCACAATCCTCTCGCTTACGACGAGTTGGGAAAAAGTAAATAGATTAAAAGCGTGTTGGAAATGACCTGGCGTTATTCCATATTTATTTTCTTCCAGTGACCGTAGATCAAATTTGCTCAGCTCCTAAGTGGGAAGACCACTCTTTTTTTTTTTTTTTTTTTTTTTTTTTTTTTTTTTTTTTTTTTCCCAGGCTCCAGCTTGCGCGCGGTGCCGGGCGTTCACGCTGTGTGTTTGTTCTCTCCTGCTTTCATCCCCAGCCATAAAGATCCCCAGCAGGACCCGCGCTGGCAAAACCTCGCGCTAATTTGCAAAGCAGAACGGGCCGAGCTCGCACCTCTGCCGGGCTGGCGCCTGGAAAAAAATCCCTTTGCTTGTGCCAGAAAGCCGGGGCGGCGGGAGGAGGTTTTGTGGAGCATATGGCCGGATCGGGAGCAAATCAAAGTCGATGGCGAGGCGGCCGCTGGGCCGGCTCGGGCACCCGCTGGCAGGGAATTGCATAAGAGGATGGGGCAGAGGATGGTTTTGGGGCTAAGCTGGGCAAAACACGTGTCCGCAGCCGTGCGAACCCGGTGCAGGCAGCGCTGCCTACGGGGCGGCCTCGGGGGAGGAGGGAAGGTTGAGCTGCTGAAAAATTACACAGGGAGTTGGGTCAGGCTGGTTTGGGGGAACAACACCCTTGATTTTTCCTCCCTGAGCTTCACCTCCCTCGTGTCACTCCCCCCCCGCCAGAGCCTGCTGCCCCTGGGACACCCAGCGTGGAGGAGCTGCCGCCGGCCGGGGCCATGAGGACAGCATCCCCCTGAGCGCCGGGCGGTAAGTGCCCGCGGGGGGCTGCGTGGGAAGGGCGGGGTGCTGGGACCCCCCGGGCGTGAGTCCGCCAACCTCTTGGGGTTCGACCTGGAAACGTTGGCAAACCCCGTCTTGCCCTGAGCCAGGGCGGTTTGCTGAACCCAGATGTTGCGGTGGGGTTTTAGTGTCCTGTCACCTCCCCAGGGGTGACCCCGGAGCTGGAGGAAATCTGGGGGGACCCCACAGGGTTCCAGGGGAGTTCAGGCTCCTGCCACGGCTGCCCCATGTCCCGGCAGCCCTGGGCCTCGGCACGGCGTTGCCTCTGAGGCAGAGATCTCACCGGGCGGCTGCCGGGAAGCAGGACGGCCTCTGCCCAGTGACCCTGTGGGAAAGGGAGCAGGAGGCTGGACTTCGGCGCGGCCCGTGGCACCGGGGGCTCCGGGGCCCTCTCGACCCTCGCGGAGGGGAGAGACGTGGTGGGAGCAGACGTCAGAGGGGAGGTGGCGGTGGGGGAATCGCCGGTGGGAGTTTCTCCAGGCTTTGGATGCAATAAAGGCAAGAAGCGAGTTATTCTGTAATGGTAATTACGCTCTTCCAGTTTATCCTAGCACATAATTGTGTGGGCGGTAGGTTCCCACTGGTGGTAATTACCCCGGTGTTAAATGGCACAAAATTCAGCCGGGCTGGGCTCTTCCCCCTCCACTTTTTGAGTCTGGTTTGGTGGCACAGGTCCCCTCCTTCCCCAGGGCCGCGCAGCACCGGCGGCCTTCGGCGGGACACGGCTCCGGCTTTTGGCCGCAGCCGGCTGCCCCCTGCCCTGACGGGAGAGGGGAGCAGGCTGGTGGCTTCTCCTGCCCCCTGCACGTGGCCGTCCCTGCCGGGACGTGGGGACGGGGACCCTGGGCCACGCTGCCTGTGCTGAGACCCACAGGATCGCCCCAACCCCGTTCCCCATCCCCAGAATGCCTGCGGAGGGACCGGCTGGTCCCTGGCTGGGGTGCAGGCGCCTGCGTGGCTTTGGTGGGCTGGCACAGGCCGGGACGTGGCATCCTTCACCCCGGCGTGTCCCCATCCTCTGCCATCGCCCCCACGGCTGCGGGGAGCTGCGGCAGCATCGCCAGCGCGGCGGCGGGGCCTGGTTTTGTTTAATTCCTGCACCTGCCGAGCACAAAAGCTCGCCGGGCTCGTGGTGACGGGCTGCTCAGCTATTTTGACTCCTTCTTCCCGCCGCAGCGGCAATATTTGGATCAGCGGAGAGCTTCCCTCCCCGAGCAGGAGATGATAGCCCAGCCCACGGCGGCAGAGCCGGGACTGGGAGCCTGTCCGTCCGTCCGTCCGTCCGTCC
>NW_020799130.1:1503425-1509742 GCF_003259725.1 Athene cunicularia
GTGCTGCGCGGCCCTGGGGAAGGAGGGGACCTGTGCCACCAAACCAGACTCAAAAAGTGGAGGGGGAAGAGCCCAGCCCGGCTGAATTTTGTGCCATTTAACACCGGGGTAATTACCACCAGTGGGAACCTACCGCCCACACAATTATGTGCTAGGATAAACTGGAAGAGCGTAATTACCATTACAGAATAACTCGCTTCTTGCCTTTATTGCATCCAAAGCCTGGAGAAACTCCCACCGGCGATTCCCCCACCGCCACCTCGTCCACTCCGTCCAGAAGCTCTTCGCCAAGTCCCACTCCCTGGAGGCGCCGGCCAAGCGGGACTACAACGGTGCCAAGATGGACGGCCGCGGGGACGGCTACCACCACCACCACCACCACCACCATCACCACCACCACCACCAGTCCCGCCACGGCAAGCGCAGCAAGAGCAAAGACCGCAAGGTGGACTCCCGGCACCGGTCCAAGATGATGGGCTGGTGGAGCTCCGATGACAACCTGGACAGCGACAGCAGCTACATGGTGTCGGGCCGGCACGCCGCCGACCAGGGCACCCAGTACTGCGTGGACGCTCCTGAAAGTGCCTTCAGAGACTTGACCTTGAAGAGTCTAAAGGGCGGCGGGGAAGGAAAATGCCTGGCCTGCGCTGGCATGTCCATGTCTCTGGATGGCCAGACGCTCAAGAGGAGTGCCTGGCACACCATGACCGTCAGCCAGGCCCGTGAAGCCTACCCCAGCGCCGGCGGCACCGAGAAGACCTTGATGCTTCAGGAAGCAAAGGCCAAAGACCGAGCGTACCAATACCTGCAGGTGAGGGGCCAGGCAGGGCAGGGGGCTGCCACCCCGGGGACTGGCGAAGCCGTGGGGAGAGCTGGGATTGGGACTGTCCATCCCAGCAGCTTGGGGTGCCTTGGGGACGCTCCAGCTCAGCTCCGTGTCCCCATCGCCTGCGTGCTGTCCCCTGGGGTCCTGTGCTGGTCCTTGCTGTCCCCTCGCTGGCAGTGCAAAGCCCCATCTGCCACCTCCTGCCCCATTCCCGCTGGATTTGGGGTCAGACCAGCTCCTTCCTTGTGGCTTTTACCCTGCTTGTGCCTGGCTGGGTGCCACCTCCTGCCTCGTCACCGGGCTCCCTTCTAGGGCATCCCCTTCCAGCTAAAAACTCATTAAATCTTCTCTCCATTTCCCGGGGGAAGGAGACACAGCAATGCTGCGCTGGCCAGGGGCGGGAGGTGTCTGGGACCCCTCTCCACAAGCACTGGGGGCACCAGGGCAGGGTGCCGGCCCTACCGCCCTCCCCAGGGAGCTGGGGGGACACCTTCCCCCTGCCACACCCCGGCGAGCACCCCGTGGTGCCAGCATCAGCGATGCGTGGTGGGACCGACAGCTGATACGTCACCACCCAGCCTGCTCCTGGGTCCTGACCGTGGGACCCTGGACACTGTGTGTTCTCCACACTTGCCTCCTGCTCCAGGTGCCACAGGACGAGTGGAGCGGGTACCCAGCGGTGGGCAAGGACGGAGAGATCCCGTGTCGACGGATGCGCAGCGGCAGCTACATCAAGGCCATGGGCGATGAGGACAGTGCCGACTCGGACGCCAGCGCTAAAGTATCGCCCAGGGCGGCCACGCGGCGAGACAGCTACCGCCGCTCCTCCAGCGCCGACCAGGCCAGGACCAAGTAAGGGCTGTTGCCTCCTGGCCCCGTCACAGCGCTGTGGGCAGCAGCGGGGCCGTGGGCCACAGCTCCCTGGCATCGTCCTCGCGCATGGCTGAGCCTTGTCCCTGTGGCAGGCACCGGGGGGGATGTGGATGCGCTGGGCTTCAGGGAGGGACCCGCTGCTGCAGCTCCGTGCAGAGGTTGGGGAGAAGAGGCACGTTCAAAAGGAGACGTCTGGGATGTGCCCCAGTGCCAGTGGGTGATGACCTGGCTTCTTGTCCCCAACCCCACTGCCCGGAGCGGGCACGTACCCCTCCGGTGGCCCCGCAGTGCTGGGGGACAGCTCTGTGCCCCCGGACAGCCTTTGGGGCCGTTGGGAGTGGAGATAGCGGCGGGCGCTTCGCTGCGGCTGCGTTTCCGAGTGCTCTGCTTGAGTGTGTTGCTTTTGGTGCCATCCCTTCTATTCCCACTGTCTCTCATTAGGTTTGCAAGTAGGCACTATTCTGATTCATATATCTGTAACTGTCCCAGCTGCTGCACGCCACCGCGAATGCTCCCGCGGGGACAGGGCTACGGGCGCTCCTTCACCACCGGCCAGGTAGGGCCCCACGTCACGGGCACGGCGGGGCAGGTCGGGGCAGGGGGGGGATGTTCCTCTGAGCATCTCCTGCCCCGCTCAGCCCCGGCTCACCGCCCCCAGCCTCACCCGCCGCTCTCCCCAGATCAACGACGAGCTCAACCACCAGTTCGAGGCCGTCTGCGAGTCGGTTTTCGGCGAGGTGGAGTCTCAGGCCGTGGAGGCGCTGGACCTGCCCGGCTGCTTCCGCATGCGGAGCCACAGCTACCTGCGGGCCATCCAGGCGGGCTGCTCCCAGGACGACGACTGCCTCTCGCTCTTCTCCATGTCGGCCCCCGCCGGGCCCCCCATCACCAGCAGCATCCTGAAGCCCAGCACTTGTGAGTCCCGGGGAGGGGTGGCAGGGGCTCGGCTGCATGAGGGACCCCTGCGTCTCCCTGCCTGGGCACTTGCCAAGGGCTACTGCTGCCCCTCCTCCTGCCCCCGGCCCCGGGTGTGAGCGTCCCGCTCTGGGCATGAGCATCCCGCTCGCAGCTCGGCCCTGGCACAGGCCATGAGCATCCTGCTCGTGGCTCAGCCCCGGTCGGGGGGCTGCTCTGTGGCCCCAGCCCCCATTTGATGTTCCCTCCTTCCCTCCACCTTTGTCCCCGTCTCTGCCCCTTGCTGGGTGCTGCAGCGGTGTGGCCCGCGTGGGTCCTGGGTGGTTTCTGATCCCTTTCTGGGGATAAACCGGCCAAACAGCCCCTCTGAGCTCCCTCCTGGCTCTCAGCCAGCTGAGCCCCGCGTTGCGGGAGGAGGTGGGCACTGTTTCCCTGGGGCCCCTTGTTCGTGGCGGGAAATGAGCAAGTGTCTGTGTTTTCACGTGCCTTTTCATCCTGCGCCTCTCCCACAACAGCCTTCAGTTACAGAAAAGCTCCACCTCCCATCCCTCCAGGAACCAAAGCCAAACCCCTCATCTCCGTCACGGCGCAGAGCAGCACCGAGTCCACCCACGAGAGCTACCTGCCCGCCGAGGTCGCCCGCAGCCCCGCGTGGTCCAAAGACGCCGCGGCCCGCTGCAACTCGGCCGAGAGCCTGGAGAGCTCCAAGGTGACGGCTGTGGCCCTCGACCTGCCGCCGGTCCAGCCCCGCGCCGCTCCCAAGCCCTCCACGCTCATCATCAAGGCCATCCCTGGCCGGGAGGAGCTGAGGAGCTTGGCTCGGCAGCGGAAGTGGCGACCCTCCATCGGCGTCCAGGTGGGCTTCGCTCCTCCCTGCGGGCTCCGAGCCGGCTCTGGGCCTGCCCGCGTGGCGTGGGCGATGCGGGGCCGCCCTCCAGCGCTCTCCCTCTGCCTCTCGGCAGGTCGAGGCTATCTCCGACTCGGACACGGAGAGCCGGAGCCAGAGGGAGTTCCACTCCATCGGGGTGCAGGTGGAGGAGGACAAAAGGTACCGCGTGGCCGGGCTGGGCTGAGACCTGACACTCACTACACTGGGGGATTGAGTCCCCCAAGGGCTCCCTGAGCTCCTCACACCGCTGCCCTGCAGAGTCTTTTCCCTCTCTCCTCTGGCTGAGAGCCCCAGAGCTCAGCACCATCCCCATCCTGGGCCGGCTGCTCCCCACCTGGGGCAGGATCTGACCTTCACCACCACACCTCACGGGGGAGGGGGCTCCCCTGCTCCCGCCCTGTGCTCAGGCCTCCACTGGGCTTTGAGCCCAGCCCAGGCGCAGATGAAACCTTTGGGCTTTTCTGCAGCTAAACATGACATTTTGGCTGAGGTGGGAGCGCTGTGTGCCGGGACCTGCACGGCCTGAGGGAGGGGAGCTCCGGCAACGTGCCCACGCAGCCCCAGTGCACTCTCCTCTCCATCCTCGGTCCAGCGCTGGTAGCCATGGAAACAGGCTAAGAGCAGAGGAGATGGGGGACCGGCAGGTTGTGGCTGCTCAGGGCTGTCCCCGCAGCCCCAAATGCTCCAGGATCCAGAGCGGCATCCCCGGCCCCATCCTGCCTGCGGGCATCCCTCGCCCTGCCCCTGCCCACCATGGCACCCGGTGGGGGGGGACGGGACAAGGGCTGCCAGGGTCCCCACGTGCTCTCGCTCTCCGCAGGCGAGCGCGCTTCAAGCGCTCCAACAGCGTGACGGCGGGCGTGCAGGCGGACCTGGAGCTGGAGGGCTTCAGCGGCCTGGCCGTGGCCACCGAGGACAAAGCCCTGCAGTTCGGGCGGCCGTTCCAGCGGCACTCCTCCGAGCCCGAGTCCGGCCGGCAGTACGCCGTGTACAAGACGGTGCACACGCAGGGGCAGTGGGCGTACCGGGAGGATTACCAGCTGCAGTACGACACGGTGGAGGTGCCCCGGCGGGACGCCTGGATGGAGCGGGGCTCCCGCAGCCTCCCCGACTCCGGCCGTGCCTCCCCCTGCCACCGCGACGGGGAATGGTTCATCAAACTGCTGCAGGCGGAGGTGGAGAAGATGGAGGGTTGGTGCCAGCAGATGGAGAGGGAGGCTGAGGACTATGACCTGCCGGAGGAGAGTGAGTCAGGGGGGTCTGCGGGGTTGAGAGAGACTGGGGCTGCTGTAGAGCTGGTGGGGCACAGCCACGGTCCTGCAGTGCTCCCGCCATGGGACCACCTTGGAGCATCTCCCCTGCCAAGGCTAAAGACGTTGGGCGGGGGCAAGAAACACCAGGAAACCCTCTGGGACTAGCAGGGTCTGGAGGAGGGAGGAGGTGCGACGTGTTGGGGGGGGGTCTGAGCTGCTCCCCCCAAGGGAGTGACTATCTGCTCTCCCCCCACCAGTCCTGGAGAAGATCCGGAGCGCCGTGGGCAGCGCCCAGCTCCTCATGTCCCAGAAGGTGCAGCAGTTCTACCGCCTCTGCCAGCAGAACATGGTGGGTGCTGGGCAGCGGCGCAGCGGGGTCAGGCATGACGGGTGTGTGGGGGGTATCGTACCCTTAGCAGAAAAGGGACTTTGTAATGCCCTGGGGGAGAGCTGGATAGACATCCCCCCCCAGCAGCATGGGGGTGGGATGGCCACGTGGCCAGCAGGGCTGATGGCACGCTGTCCCTCTGTCCCCACAGGATCCCAACGCATTCCCCGTACCCACCTTCCAAGACCTGGCCGGCTTCTGGGACCTCCTGCAGCTCTCCATCGAGGACGTCAGCATGAAGTTCGCGGAGCTCCAGCAGCTCAAGGCCAACGGGTGGAAGATCGTGGAGCCCAAGGTAAGGGCAGGGCTCTGCGGCTGGCACTGGTCCCCCCCTGTCACCTCTCCCTCCCTCCTCCTCCTCCCCAAGCACGTCTGCACCCAAACCGCCGCTGCCGGGCTGTCGCCAGTGACTGCTTTTAGCAAACACTTGAAAAACAGAGCTGGCAAAAATCGAGGCTAAAGAAGGGGCTGTTCCCCTCTGCGGTCTCGCAGCTGGATCACGGGGCGTTTCTGGGCAGCGCTGCCTGCAAAGGGCTGGGCAGGGGCTTTGTGGGCACCTTCGCCCCCGTGCAGACAGACAAAGGGATGCCCAGCCCTGCCCTGCAACTCGGTGTAGGGCAGGAGGGTCTGCGGGGCCGTCTCACCGTGGCTTTGGCACCCACAGCCGCACCGTGCGTGGGGATGCCCATCCCACGCGCCCACCGGGACACCCGTCCCGGGGGGTCCCGGCCCTGTGCCCACCCTGAAGCCACCGTTGTCTCTGCAGGAGGAGAAGAAGGTGCCTCCCCCGATACCAAAGAAGCCGCCGCGCTCCAAGGTGCACCCGGTGAAGGAGCGCTCCCTGGACTCGGTGGACCGGCAGCGGCAGGAGGCCCGCAAGCGGCTCCTGGCAGCCAAACGAGCTGCCTCCTTCCGCCAGAGCTCGGCCACCGAGAGCGCGGACAGCATCGAGATCTACATCCCCGAGGCGCAGACCCGGCTGTGACCGCAGCCTCCGCTTTTCTACCCGGACTGGACGGCGCGGCCGTAGCTCACTGTGACGGGGGGCCGCGGGGACACCCTGGGGCAGCTCTTGGCCCCACTCACAGCTTCTCTCTTTTCTATCTTAGACCTTTCGTGGATCCGACGGCGGGTGAACGCAAGCCCGGTTCTGCCCCATCCCGTTGCCCCCCC
>NW_020799130.1:1510918-1513623 GCF_003259725.1 Athene cunicularia
CGTTTCCCCCCCTGCCAGGCGCAGCCCCCGGCGCCATGTGGTCCGTGCTCTGGGCGGCCGTGCGCTCCAAGGCCCCGTACGTCACCTTCCCGGTGGCTTTCGTGGTGGGGCTGGTGGGCTACCACCTGGAGTGGTTCCTCCGCGGCCACCCCCCGCCCGCGGCCGAGGAGGAGAAGAGCATCTCGGAGCAGCGGGAGGAGCGCAAGCTGCAGGAGATCGCGGGCAAGGACCTGACCAAGGTGGTGAGCCTGAAGGACAAGCTCGAGTTCGCCCCTCGGGCCGTGCTGAACAGGAACCGCCCGGAAAAGAGCTAATGAAGTTGTTCGGGCTAACGTGGAGCCCTGGAGCTACTGGTCCCAGCACGGGCTGGGCACTCCCCTGGCACCTGCACATCGCCCACCAGCCTCCCGCCTGCACCGGGCTGTCCCTGGGCACAAAGTTGTGCCCACTGCTGCTCTGCACCCCCCTGGGGCCCACCCAGAGCTGCTCCTTTGTGGGGTGCAGGCGGGGAGCCATGCGATGGGAGGTGGAGTGTGTCTGAAACTCTGCAGCTCTCGGCCTGTCCCGGCCCCTGAACCACGAAACCCTCTTGGCCTGGTCCCACCCGCGTCTCGTTAGGTTGGGTTTTTTCCATGGCATAAAGATAGAAGAAACTTGGACCTGAGTGACGCGGGGTCAGGGTCAGGCCGTGTGCCTGCGGCGGGAGGATCTGCTGGCCCGCTCTCCCGTGGCTCTTTGCGAACCCCGACCATGCGACGTCGCACCCATGGGAGTCCGAGCGGTGGCGGCGATCTCTGGGGAGCCCCTCTCTGTGTCATCCCCAGGCTTTGCTGCGAGGAATGGGGACGGGGGGGAGGTGGAAGTCCTGGCCCTGCTTCTGTCCTGCAGCTCCGAGCGTGGCGGTGGCTTTGGGCTGGCGTGTAGAGAGCGGGGAGGTCTCTGCCCTGTGTGGGAGCAGCCGGAATAAACTTCTGTCAGTCCTCGGGCCTCTCTCTTCAGCGTCAGCACCTGGCCTGGCTCAGAGCGTGTTTCTGCTCCCCATGTTTTCGAGAAGCAGCTCCTTCTACCATGGGAGATGTGTCACCGTTGTCCCTGGCTGGGCACTGCCTTTGGGGCCTGGCAGCAGGGTGGTGGGCAGGGAGAAGGGGGAGGCACCGAAATCCCAGCCCCTGCTGCGGTTGTGCCTCCCTCCCGTCTCCCCCGGCCATGTCAGCCGCTTTTCTTGGGCCTCCTTATCTAGACAAGAAGGGCTGTGGCAGCGCCAGGCGGGGCTCCCAGGGAACGGGGGGGGTCCTGCTGAGCTGGCAGCGAGCGCTGGGGACCGGTGGCTGGTGTCCCCTCCAGCCTCACGTGTCACCAACTTGGCAGGACCAAGCCCTGGCGATGGCTGCCCGAGCAGGTCACCGCCTGCCAGGCCCGGAGCCGGGGTTATCGCTGCTTCCCGGCTTGTTTTTTCCCTTGGTGCCTGAGCTGCTGCCCCAACCCGGCCTTCCTTTCCCGGGGACGATAAATCTGTCGTGTCTGCTGCGAAGCCCTGAAGTCAGCAGCCGGTTCAGCATTTCACATCGCTCTGTCCCGCTTCCTCGGGGCTGGCTCCTGCCCCGCTGACAGCTTTACTGCCGGCGCTGCCCAGCTGTGTTTGCCTCCCAGCCTGGCTTGCTGCCCTGCAGCCGGGCGCGCGCCCCAGCACCGCCAGGAACCCACAGGCCTCTGCTGTCGCTGCGGGCAAGGGCGGCTGAGGCTGGGTTGGAAGGTGCAGGCAGAGTCTGGGGGCGACGCAAAGGCTCTCCCGGCCCTGCACTGGGGCTCACAGCACCTCTGGGGCAACTGCCCCGATCCCCCTGGCAAGCTGGTGCTGTCCCCTGGGCTAGCCCCTGCCCTTGGCCTCTTGCTTTCCCAGCCCGGCTGAGGGGCGATGGCTGGTCCCTATTGTGCACTGGGGTGGGAACAGTCCTGTCCCTTCCCCCAACTGGGACCAGCTGGACCCAACTCGGAAACGTCTTCCGAGATGCCTTTGTTCACCCCGCGACGGAGCGGCTCCCTCGGCTGTTTATAACCCATTGATCTGCCTGTTCCCAGGGCTGGCCGGGCACAATTGGGCTTTGTCGGGGCCTCGCTGCCCCGTTTCCTCCCCTGGGCCCCCGTGGTGTCGGTCAGGGGGGGCTGCTCGGGCGCGGTGCTGGGAAGGGCTCAGCCCTGGCAGCGCCTGCCCCGCTCCCGCTGCGTTTCCAGCTGCTTTCCGTGCGTCTGAGGATTCCCGTCCATCCCCATGGCAGACACCGGCGTTGCGGGCCGTGGATTCCCCGCAGGCACTGGGGCAGGGGTAAACCCGCTTCCCAGCCACTGGCTGCCTTTCTCCTAAACCCTCGGTGCCGTAAACCCACCCTTCCTCCCATTGAATCCCAACAATGTGCTGCCTGGGAAGCGTCGCCGGCACAAGAATAGGAGCCGGCGAGCGCTCAGGGCTGGGGCGAGCAGCCACAGTAGCTCACGAAGAGCCAGAGGAAGCTTTGCTGAATAAACCATTATGGCTTCCTGAGCCTGCAACGCGACGGCTGAAGCTCAAGTCCTTGGTCTGGGCCGGTGTGTCCATAATCCAGCTGTCCCCAGCGCAGCGCAGCCGGGCGCTGCCGCGGGAGCGTGGCGAGGAGCCGTGCCAGCAGCGTGGCCGGGGCTGTGTGAGGCTGGGGAGCCTGTCCCCGTGC
>NW_020799130.1:1513673-1517105 GCF_003259725.1 Athene cunicularia
GCACCGAGACGCAGCCCCGAGCCCTGGCTGGGGACAGCTGCAGCGGGCACGGTCCCTTCCCACTCAGCATCGCCTCTTCCTACAGCCACAGCTCAGGGCTGACCCCTCCACCCCCAGCACCCCAAGGCCACCCCAGTTTCTTGCTTTTAGACCACATCGATGTCCCCACGCCAGGAGAAGCCCCCAGCTGTGCAGGCAGCGTGTTCTGCCCTCCTGGTGCTGCACCGGGAACGATGCCCCGAGCCGCTGGCAGGGGCAGGACCCATCCCGAGGTGGGCACGGGGTGCTGGGCACTGCGGTGCCGTTACCTCCGTGCGAGGAAGCGGCTGGAGGGGAGCGACAATGTCAGGATGCGGGAAGTCGTCGGGGCTATTGAGCGCGTTTCCTCCCGCCCGCGGTTCTCACACTGGGCCGCATTGTCTGCCCTGCCCGCGCGTGGAGGGCTAAATATAACCCCGCGCCGAGGACGGGTCCGGGGGAGGAAGGGAGCAGCTTGGGGTTTGCTTTTTCTTCATTGTGCGCTGTTGGCAATGGTGCTGGTAAGGGCAGGATTGTACCTGGTTTGGTGTTGCCTCCATGGCGGGTGCTGCGGGCACGGGGGGCTGGGGGTCGGGGGTCTGTGCCCGGCCCGGGAGGATGCTCCTGCCTGCGCCCGCTCCCCCGAGGGGCTGCGGGAAATGGGGTGCTGGGAGTCTGTGGGCAGAGCCCTGGGCATGGACGGGGCCCTGGCGGGATGGGGGGACCATGCTGTGGCGCTGGCTGGCATCCCCCTGCCCAGCCCTCTGCCCTCCCTCCTCTCAGCTGCGATTTCACTCCCGCCGTGGCTCTTCCTGCGAGCGGGTTGGATTTAGACACTTGCTATTTTCTGTACGCTGGGAAAGGTTAAAAATAAACTCCTTGGTGCTCAGCCAGCGCCTTGGGCAGAGCCTCGCTGTTGCAGCCCCCGTGGCTCCTCTCCGCCGGCCTAGGGCCGGATAGTGCAGGGGGACCCCAGCACGGACTGGTCCTAACTGGGGGGAGGCAGGACCCTCCCTGCCAACCCATGACTATGGGGCAGCGTCACTGGCGCAGGTTCCTGGGGCCCACGGCTGGTGTTAGACCAATGTCCCCGGCAGGAATTGGGGTCCCAGGACTGGCAGAACCACCCCAAAGCCTTTCCTGACTCAGGGGGTGGCCACCCCTGCCCCCAGCATCCTGCCGAACCACTGGTGAGCAGCAGAGAGGGGTCACCCCACGCCTGTGCACCCCCAGCCTCAGGCTGTTGGCAGTCAGGTCGGGTGTGTGTCCGCCTGTCCACCTCTCTCCCTTTTCCTCCTCCACATCACATCCCCTCTGGGCACTCGCTTTCCTCCGGGAGCTGCAGGTGCCCCACGGCGCTGCCTGCACCCTGCCAGGGTGTAGTTTGGGGGGGCTGTGGCTGCTCCTTGAGAAGTACAGTCAGCCCGGGGTTGGGATAAACCCCACAGGGTGCTTAGGTGGGGGGTACAAAAGCTTCCTGCCCCAAAAACCCGAGGGTGGACATCGCAGCCTGTGAGTGGCCACGGGAACAGCCCCACGGCCGTGCCCAGGGCTCTCCCCCCTCCCGGCGGGGGGGCTGCAGCGGGTGCCGGTGCCCGTACAGCCCTCGGGGCTGCGCTCGCTGGCCGCTGCCCCAGAGCTGGGCCTCAGGGGTGCCCATGGGGAGCCCCTCACCTCGCAGGGCTGTGTCAGAGGATGGGGTTGGGGCAGCGAGTGCCGTTCCCAGACGGGGCCGGAGGGGCCTGTTTGCTCAGGAGGGAGCGCGGAGGTGTGAGAGAGGCCGTGCGTGTCCTGCCGGCCGCTATCTGTCCCCAGGCTGTGCCAAAGGGCTTCGCCGGGCCAACCCGTGCCCTTATCAGCTTCAAACTTTTATTTGCCTTCTGGGGGGGCTGCCACCAACACCGGCCCCGCCGTGCAGGTGAGCCCCTCGCTGTTGTTGTTGGCATGTGCCGTGGGCAGGTCCCGGCGGCGTGGGGGTCACCTTGTCACAACACGGGAACAATAGCGGGACGCGGAGCTGTGTTTGCGCAGCGCCTACGGCCGGGCACGGTGTCCAGGCAAGGGGATTCTCAGCCGTCTTGTTTTCCACCTTGCAGGGCCGTTCGGAAAAGCGTGATGCTCCCCCGGTGCCAACAAAAATATCAGCCTGGGCGAGGGGAGGCGAGCGGGGGAGCGCGGCCGGCGGGTAAACACCCGGCCCGGCTGCACTGTTACCTTTCACACGGGTGTTTCCTCCCGGCTGAGCGTGCAGGGCTGCTCCCCCCAGAAAGCTGCGGGGCTTTGCAGCTCTGCCGATGCCTGCTGAGCGCTGGGCTGTGGTCCCCCATTGCACTGGGGTGCCCCGGGGGGGCCCAACTGGGCAGTGGTGGGAGCAGGGTCCCTCCGAAGAGAATCTGCCCCAGCATCCTGGTGGAGGGTGCAGGGGAGGGCTGGGTGCTGGTAGTGTGCGCCCCAGGCCCCCACCCCAGGGGACTTCACCCCCCTCAGCCCCAGCAGGGAGGGGAGCCAAGGGGGAGCTTGGCTGCCAGCCCAGGCTCTGCCCCAAGGGCAGCGCAGCCGGGTGCCTCCCTCTTCCCTTCCGCCAGCAGCCGGTGGCAGCGATATCACCCTGTATCACCCATATTTCATTTTCTCCAGGGTATTTTTAGTCCGTCCCACCCTCGCTGAAGAGGCCCTCGGCCGAGAGCTGGCTCTGCCCTGGGCTGACTTGGCCAGAGAAAACTAAACAACAGCCCCAGCTGCATTGTGTGCCTTTATCTGCAGCTCATTTCCAGCTATTATGCAGCCAGGAGCAGCTCCATGGCCTCCACCAGGTTTATCAGTGGCAGGAGGAGCGGGGCTGAGCTCTGCTTTGGGCCACCACAGCCTGCGCCACGCTGGCCCAGGGACAGCCCCCGGGCTGAGGCTCCAGGGGACAGGACGCCGTAGCAGGGAGGTTGGTGCTTTCCGTGGGCAAGTTGCACCAGCAGGACAACTGGAGCTGGGGGGGGGTGCCCACGCTCCCCTTCACCCCAGCCCCATCACGGGACAGCAGCTTCCCTCTCCCTCGGCCCCAAACCCTTACCCCCCCCTCCCCAAGGCAGCTGCATGAAGCACAGTCACACCACACGTCACCTTTTTCATTCATCCAACTTTATTTGACAAGATGCAACATTGAGTCTGTTGCCAGGGGCAGGGGGGGGAAGGAAACAGCACTGAGGAGCAATGTCTGCATCCCACACTCCTGCCTGGGTCACGCAGGACCCACAGCCCCTCAGTCACGGCAGGACCTTCCCCTTTCACAGCACCGGTGGGCTGGGGAAGTTGGGGCAGCCGCTCTCACGGGGGCAGTTGGTTCTTCCGTCCCCCCCCAGCGCCTCAGCCCACAGCAGGAGATGACTAGTGCAAAGTAATAAAACCAACACCCCCCCCCCA
>NW_020799130.1:1517155-1519333 GCF_003259725.1 Athene cunicularia
GGCTCTCACGCCGGCGGGGGCTCGGGCAAACCCCCGGGTCCGAGGCTCCCGAGGGCAGGAGCCTCCCAGCGCAGCCCTGGGGACAGCCTGTTCCCAGCTCCACGGGTCGAGGGATTTCTCCCTTTCCCACGGCGAGGCACACGCCGTCCCGCGGAACTTTCTGACGTTTCCTTCCTTGCAGGGTCTGTGGGGAAAACAGGAGAGAGCGGAGGCTCCGCTCCGGGGCCGCGCTCAGCCCCGCTCCTGAGCATCCCGTCCCAGGGGCAGGCAGGGGCCCGTCCAGGCAGGAGGCAGCTGCCTGCCCACAGCCAGCACCTTCGTGGGCACGAGGGACCACGGCAGGTCCCCTCGGCCCGGCCGGGGCCAGCCCGGCACTAGACATATTGCTTTTTGGAGGCTGAGCTCCCGGGCCGGCTGCACAGCTTCTCCTCCGGGGTGGGGGTTTCGGCAGCCCTGGGGGCGTAGGGGTCCGACAGCGGCCTGGCGCCGCTGCCCAGCGCCAGGTTCTCCTCGTTGTGGAAGTTGGCCCAGTTCTGCTCGCTGGAGAGCTTGTTGTAGGCCTGGTAGGGCGGCGTGTGGCTCTCGGCCATGGGCAGGAAGGGGTAGTGCTTGGGCGGGTAGGGACCCAAGGCCATGTCGTCGGCAAAGGTGTCCCGGCTCGGCCCCGACACCTTCTTGATGTTGCTAAGCAGGTTCTTGCAGCAGAGGTGGAAGAGCTCCAGGAGGTTGAGGATTAAGGAGATCAGGCCCATCACCAGCATGAAGATGATGAAGATGCTCTTCTCGGTAGGGCGGGAGATGAAGCAGTCCACCTGGTGGGGGCAGGGGTCCCTCTTGCAGACGTAGCGGGGCACCATGGAGAAGCCGTACAGGTACCACTGCCCAACGAGGAAACCGGCCTCAAAGATGCTCTTGCAGATCACACTGATGAGGTACGTCCACATCAGCGCCCCTCGGATCTTCAGCCGCCCGTCCTCCGTCACGTAGATCTTGGACATCTTCTTCTCCACGGCTGCCAGGGCCTGCTCGATCTTCGGGTCCTTGCTGTGGATAGCGCGCAGCTCGCTCTCCTGCTGCTTCAGCTTCTCCTCCTTCCGGGAGAGGTAGACAACGTGGCCGAGGTAAATCAGGGTTGGGGTGCTGACAAAGAGGAACTGGAGCACCCAGTAGCGGATGTGGGAGATGGGGAAGGCTTTGTCATAGCAGACGTTGGTGCAGCCCGGCTGCTTGGTGTTGCACACGAAATCCGACTGCTCGTCCCCCCACACCGACTCCCCGGCCAAGCCCAGGATGAGGATGCGGAAGATGAAGAGCACGGTGAGCCAGATCTTCCCGATCACGGTCGAGTGCTCCTGGACTTGGTCCAGCAGTTTCTCCAGGAAGCCCCAGTCACCCATCTTTTAGGGAGCCTCGTGCCTCTACGAGCAGAGAGGGGAGGGGAGTCCAGTCAGATCCCTGCCGAGGGTCCCAGCAAACCCACCCAGGAGCACCCGAGGGTGGGAGCCCGGCGGCATTGCTGTGCCCCGGTGTGCTCCTCCTGCCCCCCTGCCCAGCGCGGAAGGCCGGGACTGGGGGGAGAAGAGGCAGCGCAGGGATGCGCCTCCCCCCAGCAGCACCCAGCCCGCAGCACCCCCAGCTTGCTGGCCACCTGCTTTGGGGCTGCCCCACGGCAGAGAGGGGGCACGGCTGGGCCCACAGCAGCAGCCCCGGTTTGCCTCTCCCCCAGCCCTGGCTCTACCGAAGGGCAGAGAGCAGCGGGGCTGCGTTGGGGGGCTACAAACCCCCGGGGTACAGTAGCCACCCCGACACCCATTCAGGGCTCACCCCAAACTGACGGGACAGTCCCTCAGCAGCCCCCTCACCGTGGGGTGGTGGCACCCCAGCCCCCTCCCCTTTGCCCAGGGTTTTCCCTGGTCTGGGGACCCCCGAGACCACTCACCTCCCGCAGCCCCGACACTGCTGCCGGGGGGTCCCAGTGTCACCGCCGGGTCCCCCCCCCCGCGGGAGCCGAGCCCAGCTGGGAGAGCAGAGACAGCCGCAGCCCCGGCTCTTAATTAACCCCCGCCAATTAAGCCGGCAGAGGTGCCAGCTGGACCGTTAAAGGGACGCCCAGCCGCGGGGGGTGGTGTGTGTGTGCGCGCCCCGGAGCGGGTCCCCAAGCGCGGGGTCCCCGGGGGA
>NW_020799130.1:1519383-1533150 GCF_003259725.1 Athene cunicularia
TGCTGGCGGGGAGAGGGGGGGCTCAGACGAGGCGGTGCGGGGGGTGCGGAGGCACCACGACAGGGAGAAGGGGCCAGCGGGGGGGCAGATGCTGGTATTTTATGCACAGGCTTAAGTCCTGCTGGCTTCGGGGGGGCAAAAACCTTGTGTGTGCCCCCCACTCGCTGTCTGCCGCTTGGCGTGGGCTGCGTGGGGCCAGCCGGGGGCGAAGGGCTCGGGCTTTCGAAACCAGAAACTGGGCCAGTCCACGCACACAGCTGGGACCTGCGGCCTCTCCCACCCCGAGACGTGGCGTTTCCTCCGCGCAGGCGGTGCTGGGCCCGAGCGGAGGGCAGAGCCGGAACAGCATCGTTATGTTTAATATAAAATAATTGTGCTTCAGGTAACGCCCGCGTGCTGCTGCGTGCGAGCTGCAGAGCCCAGCGCCCACCCGACCCACGCTTCCCCCTCCCAGCACCCCCCGGTTGTGGCCGCCCAAGCCGGTGTCCCCCCTCGGTGTCTGTCCCCAGTGACGCTCTGTGCCCCGCCAGCCCTCGATGGGTGGAAGCCACCACCCTGAGGAGCCGCCCTTCCCCGCGGATGCGCCCGCTCCCACCGTGCTTCGCCCACCAGAAGGACCAGCACGGGCTTCACCCACACCAGCCACAGGTCCCCAGCGCCCCAAATCACACCCACACTGGTGCCCGAGCCACTTCCCAGTCAGACACCTTCTGCTCTTCAACCTCCTGGCACATCTGTCCTCTGGCACAGGGTGCCCAGGCCTGGCCCCACGGGTGACACAGGTGACCTGAGGTGCCCATGGGAGCAGCCCACGCTGGAAGCACTTGCTCTGTGTCCCAGCGCAGAGACATGTCACCCTCCCAGCAGCGTGGGCACCGCTGTCACGGCCTCTCGCAGCGGCACGAGCCCTGGCTCTGTCCGTGCCCACCACGACACGCTTGTGGGGCTGGGGGAGCTGGAAACGCGGCGGCTGGCGAGCTGGCAGACCCTGCGCGCAGCGCTGCTTAAGGAGAGATTAAATGGAAATCATTGCTATTTATTGTAATATTTATCAAGATTTAGTAAATAATTGATGCTGATCCCTCCTTGATTTCCTTGGGGGCCAGCGTGCAGTTCTGATGAATTAAAGTTTAATGACGCGTGACAAGCCGGGAGGAGGCAGAGCGGGCGGGCGCTGGGCACAGCGGCCCTGGGGCTCAACCCGCGCTGCCCCGGCTCGGGCGGGAGCGAGGAGGGCTCAGCCACGGGCTCCTGGGGAACCTCTGCGAATCCATTTCTTCTGCCCTCACCAGTCCCCCCCCCCGTCCCGATTTACAGCGTGCGGAGCAGATCCCAGAGTCTACAAACGACACGGCATTTATCGGCCCTTTGGATCCGCAGCTCATGCCGTGAGTGCCAGGTCGGACCGAGGCGAGGGGAGGCAGAGGCACCGGGGGAGGCAGCAGAGATGGAAAGGGCACTTGGGCAGGACACCGGCACGGCGTGTGCGTGAGCAAAGGGGGAAAATCTGCTCCTGCCCCAGTACTGGCAAACTGAGCACTTGGTGACTGCCGGGAGCCCCGCTCCTCCGTGAGTGCTTTGGGTGCATGAAGAGGGCCCTGGCCATGGCACCGAGCCCAGCGTTTCTTTGGTTTCTTGGTACGGAAGGAAGGAGGAGGAACCAGTGCTTGGGGCTGTGCCCGTGCGAGGCGCAGCGAGCCAGGAGCACTGTCACTGCTGGGTGACACCAGCCCTGACTGGGCACCGACCGGTGGATTCACACCCAGCACGGGAGCTGCAGGGCTGGAGGGACCCAAGAGAAGTTGCTGGGACACGGGACCCCCCCACGCTCCCTCCCGCCAGTCCCGTGAGCCCTCCCAGCTCGATGGCTCTGTCCCTGCAGTCCTCGGCTGGGCTCGCTGCCAGGCTGGGCAGCGCGGCCGCTCGTGCACGGTGTCTGTGTCGGTGTGATGGCCGAGCCCCGCGGCACCGCTGTGCGCATCCAGCAGAGCTCCAGGGCTGCCCTCGCCTTACCTGCGCCTGCTCGGGCACCCGTGGGCCTCTCTCGGGGGACTTTAGTTTGTTGGGTTTAGTCATTTTTCACACGTGTCGACTCTTGAGGGTTCAGGGACTTGGCAGGCTTGAAAAGCTGCTGGGCCGAGGGGAAGGCGAGCCAGCTGGGACGGGCGAGCTCACAGCTCCTCTCCTCTGTGGGAAGAACAGAACCCTCAGGCCTGCCCGGCACCCAACCTGCCACCGAGAGTTCCCGTGGATGTGTCCCCCTTCCCTTACAGCCATCGAGGTCCTGGGTGGAGAGTCTGGTGATGGCATCCTGGTGGTCACGCCAGGACACTGCTCCCTCCCTTCCCTTTTCCCCTCCCAGCACCCTGTCAGACAGCAGTCAGGCCCCCAGGGCTGCCACGCACCTCGTCTGGGACTTGTCCTTCTCCTCTGTCTTGAGGTGGCAGTGGCAGGTGGAGGTCTTGCTGTAGCTGATGGAGCGCTTGAGGGACTTCTTCCACCTCCGTGTACTCCGGACAACCCGCTTGAAGATGAGGTAGAAGATCTCACAGACGGTGAGGACGATGCAGATGGAGGAGGCTCCGACCATGAAATAGGTGAAGACTCTCTTCTCGGTTGGCCGAGCGATGTAGCAGTCCACAGTGTTGGGGCAGGGGTCCACGTTGGAGCACTTGACCAGCCGAGGCAAGTCAAAGCTGTCCCACATCTTGTGGAGGAGGTAGAGGAACAGGATCTCTATGATAAGCTTGAAGAAGAGGCTGAGCAGGTAGGTCCACCACAGCCCGCCGTGCTTCTTGCCCGTGTCGCTGTAGAGCTTGGGGCAATTCTCCCCGTTCTTCTCCCGGTTCTTCTTCTCACGGTCCTCCCGGTAGGCCACATGCATGATGACCAGGAGGGAAGGACAAGTGACAAAGATGAGCTGCAGGGCCCAGAGGCGGATGTGGGAGATGGGGAAGAAGTGGTCGTAGCAGACGTTGGTGCAGCCCGGCTGCCGCGTGTTGCAGTCAAAGTCCTTCTGCTCGTCTCCCCACACGCGCTCGGCTGCCACCACGTAGACCAGCACGCGGAAGACGAAGACCACGGAGAGCCAGATGCGGCCGAAGGCTGTGGAGTACTTGTTGACCCCGCTGAGCAGCGCCTGCAGCGTTTTCCAATCCATGGCGGGTGGCGGAGACCAGAGTCACCCGACCTGGGGAAACAGCAGCAGAAGCGGCGGGTGAAGAGCGGTGGGAGACGGCAACGGGGCAGCTCCTCTCTTGCTGCACTTCATCTCATCACTGACCTCCCAGACTCTCTCCCCCACCATGTTACACTCATTTGGGGTGGGGGGGACCATCCCACTCATGGACACTCATGCCCAGACTTTTACTTTACTCTTGGGGTGAGTCAGGGGTGACTCAGCCTCTCTGTACCTCCTGATGAGAGGGATGAGCCACCTGGCCGAGTCCCCGCTGCCAAGCCCCCGGCCTGATCACACATGTTGGTGTAAATCAGTGGCTCAGTCGCCTGGCGCAGGCCAGGATCAGGCGGGGATGGCTGTGCACTTGGCAAAGCAAAGCAAAGCTTTGTGTGGACACCAGCCCCGCCAGCCCGCACATCCCTTGGGGCAGGAGGGGACCCCGCAGAGCATTTCCAGCCCTCACTGGTTGGTTCCTGTTCCCCCAGTGCATCAGAGCCACAGTGGGAAGGATGGGGGGGCAGCGGGAACCCCAACTGTGGTGGGACCCCATGGGAAAGTGCCCTGGCAGGGGCAGGGCTGAGCTGGCTCCCACGGGTGCAGCCCCGGACCAGCACAGCTCCCGCTTCCCACTCCCCAGGCTCATCCTCTTTCCTCCCCAGGGTTTCTCACGGCTCAGCCACGCTCCCCTGCCCACCCTGCGCCGGCACTGTTTGGGGATGGACGAGGACCTTTCCCATCAGGGAGATCCCTGGGGGTCTCAGGTGTGGTCCCAGCCTTCCTTGAGCCTCAGTTTCCATGTGTGTAAAATGGGCTAAGCCAGGCGCTGTGCCTTGCTAACGCCGAGCCAAAGGGGAAGCGGCTGCTGCAGCGCTGGGATGCCGGCACACGCCAGGGACTGGTTTTCTCTCTCGCGGGTGACACCCAAGGCAGGCCAAGGCAGGTGAGAGTGGGGCTACTGAAAGCAAGAGTCCGTGTGTCTGTCTGGCACCTGCTCCTGGCACAGCGCAGGCAGCCCCAGGCCCCGCGCCGGCTAAACCGGCTCCTCCGCTCAGCCTGGGGCTGCCCGGTGGGACGAGGGTGGCACGCTAAGCCCGACCCAGAGCTTCACTGCCGCCTGGATTTACAAACCCCGGGTGATTTTTACCCGGAGGTGAGTCAGTGGCGGTTGGCTGTAAACGTGTCTCCCCTGGCAGAGGGTTTCAGAGCTGGGTCTGTCCCCGCACCGCTGGATTTGAAGGACTTGCTCTGAGCCACGCACGGCACCGCTGGCGCGGGCGCGGGGGGGGTTGGCAGTGGGGGTGACGGTCGGAGCAAAGCATCCTGTGATCCTGGGGTAAGCAGGAGGGGGGCGAGCCCTCGGAGGACAGAGCTGAGCACCAGAAATGCTCAGAGGAGGCTTTCTGCAGCCCCTTTGCCTCGGCAGGGATTTGTCTGGTTTTGAGAGGATCAACAGCGAGGACGCGCTGCGGGCCGCAGGAACGGTCCAGAGCCTCAGAGGTGCTGCGGGTCCGCGGCTCCGGCTGGAGGAACCTGCCGTAGCCCCACAGGAGCTGCCGCTGGCCCAGCAGGTTGGGTCTGGGGCTGGGGAGGTGGCACCATGGCTGGCAAATGCTTCCAGGGGAAACACGTCCCACATATCACCAGCCTCAATATTTTATTTCTGTGTTTTCTAAAAGAGTTGTTTTGTGTAAGAAAAAGATTTTTTTCAGACAAATTAGTTGTCTCTGGCTGTTGCAGAGCCTGCCCGGGGAGTACAGGACAGCCCAGGAGCCCACAGGCAGCTCAATTTCAGGTCAAATGGAAAAATTTGCTCAACCCCAAGCGCTAATTCCTTCCTTCCCAGCTCCTCAGGTGGCTCAGCACCGTGCTCTCGCGTTCCCACTCCCGAGGAGCCGCTGCCTGGTGCCGACCCGGTGCCCTCCAAGACGTACCTGGAGGAGGCTCAGGCTCCTTCCCGCTCAGTGGGGGCTGCGGGGTGGGAAGCGCCCGGCGCGGGGCATGGCCGGGGCGCGATGGCACACCGGGTCCCCTCGTCCGGGGAGGGCTGTGCGAGGCGTCCCGGGGCTGCGGGGAAGGAACAGAGCCTGCAGCACTGCCCAGAGCCCGCAGGGCTGCCTGGGAGTCCGTCGCTGGCCGGGGCTACCCCACAACAAGCCCCGAAGCCGCCACACTCCTACGCCACTGACCCAGGGATGCACCAAGAAGTGCGGCTGGGCCGAGCGGGGCCGAGCTGGGGTCCGCGTGTGCCAACGCCAGGGCAGGGCCTCTGCCCGTGCCCACACACCTCCACTCACTGCCCCATCTGAACCCAGCAGATCTTCCCCCCGGCCAACCCACAGCAGCGAGCCAGGGTGGGGAGCGATGGCAGCGTGCCCACTCGCCCTTCGTTTCAAAATCCGGAGGGGAGCTGCTGCTTTCCCCTCCTCAGCCAAAAGCTGGTGCCGATGGCTGGAGCCCCCCGTATGTCCCCAGGGCCTGTCCCCAGCCTGCCAATTCCCGACGCCCCCCTCTCCGTGCCCTGGCGGCGACGCTACCCAGCACCCACCTACGTGTCTGGCTCAGCCCAGCGCCACGGACCCACGGCGGGGCGGGGAGGGCCGTGAGCTGCGTGCTGAGCCCCGAGCTGGCCTGTGGCGTGCGGCACCGGGGAGCCCCGTAGCCCGGCCGGTGCTGGCTGGCAGCCAGGCAGAGCTGGGGCAACGCTCCAGGCATGCTCGGCTCTGCCCGCAGCGCTGATTTGCCTTCCGTGAAGGCCGGCACCCTCGCCAGCCCCCGGCATGCCAGCCCGGTGTGTCACCGCCGGGTCCTGCCCTGTGTGGGCGCAGGGTGTTGGGCCCGAGAGCGTCTGGCTCCTGCCTGGGGTGCAAATGCAGCAGAGCGGGGCTGTGTGTTTTCTTTTGGGGGGCCCTCAGCCTCTTTTGGTCCCTGGGGAGGACGGTGGGAGAGAGGAGCAGGGCCTGGGGTGGCCGTTCCCGCTCCTCGGGGTGCCATGCCGTGCCTTCCCCCGGCATCACCCCCCAGGCGTGCAGCCCCGTGGGTCAGGGACCCCAACACTGCCCGTGGGGTCCCGACGCGGCACTGCGCGATGTCGGGGTCCCCACCTTTGGCTACCACAGGCACAGCAGCCCCAGCCGTAACACAGCTCCCACCTGCACCCTGTTAGCACCGCGGGGTCTGTCCCCCCAAATCTGCGGGTCCCCAGCCCCCTGTGAGCACCCCGCGTGCCGGAGGTACCTGCCCAGCCGGGAAAGGGCCAGAGGGAGGTGGCTGAATCCCGGCAGCTTGTGGAGCGGGAATCTCGGCCCCGGCGGCGTCGCCTGCAGCCCTCCTGCGTGCCCAGGTCCTGTCCGCAGCGCTGAGCGTGTGTGGGGAGGGGAAGGGTAGTTTGTGCTGTTCCCAGGTTCCCAGTCACTGGGTGAGTCTGGCAAACAGGTCCCGTAGAGCTTCTTGCCTGCGCACATGCACACACACGCTCGGGTTGAACAATAAAGGCGGGTCAAATCCTGCCGTGAGATCAGCGGAGACAAATTCCTCTGCAAGCGGGGCCAGCGGCTCCTGCCAGGTGATGCTCTGACCCCGGCACGGGCAGCGCTGGGCACGGCAAACCCCGAGTGAGACCAGGGCGGCCAGGGATCAGCACCGGGCTCCCACCATCCCCCAGGCGTGGGTCAGCCAGCAGCCGTTGCTAAGAATCACAAATTACGCAATTCTAACCTACTTTCTCAATGGTTTTACCTTAGTAACAGTTTTGCAACAGCTCATCTCCTCGCTATCTCCAACCTGCAGACACCGCCCAGCCAGCGCCGGGGGCCGGGGTGAGACCTCTCCCAAAGAGTGGCACTGACCGGGTGGCAGAGAGTGGCAGAGGGGTCCCCACGCAGGGGGGACCCAGGGTGTGCCCCTAAGCAGGATGCTCATTTCCCCAAAGCTGAGTCAGCCCCTCCCTGGTGGCCTCCCCCCATCACGCCTCTGCAGACGTGGCCCGGGCAGGAATGTGTTTCCACTCACCCGTGGTTTACCAGGTCTCTTGGCTGCCCCGAGGCTTCCCTGGCATCACCCCGGGGCCGAGGGCACCATGACAGCATTTTCCCGGGTGCTCCCAGACCCACGGACCCCCCCACGCTGCTTGGCCGGGGCCACCCTTCCCACGGGGACTCATTTGAAGAGCGCTCGATGGGTGCTCGATGCCCTGAGAGGTTTGTTCTCTGCACTCGTGGCAGACAAGGAGCTGCTCACCCAGCAGCTTTTGGGCTCCAGGAGGACAAATAAAGTCTGGGGGGGGGGTTTGCCTGGCTGGGCCACAGGAGTGGCCACAGGAGCCCAAGACACCCAAAGCAAACCTTTGTGGGAGCCTGGGGGTGCAGAATGGGGTGAGCCTGGAGGAGGGGGCAGGCACAGGCACCCTCATCCCGGACAAGAGCAAAGGGAGGTTCCGGAGCAGCCGGGAGCCTCCCCCTCACCCAGGAGCTGCCTGCGCCCCGTCCTGTATCGGCAGGATCAGGAATTTGAGCTATGCTGTCGAGAGCCGGCGTGGCGGGAGCTCCGGCAGGAATCTGGGGGCTGTGGCTTTCGAGATGAAAAACCCCAGAGAGGGGGAAGACGTCAAGAACCACCCGGCAGGTCTGGTCTCTTGTGACAGCAGCCGCTGTAGGACCCTGTAAGGGCCAGGTGAGGAGTTGGGGCTGGGCCCCCCCAGCAGCCTCTCACCTGGAGTTTCAGGAGAGGCCACAGCGAGAAAGTTCAGGTGCCTTTTGGCATGGGCAGAAGATTTCCCCTAAGGCAGTTGGGTGGGGAACAGAAACACGGCGTGTTTTGGTGGTTTGCAGTGCTGAGCTGGGTATTCGGGTGTCTCAGCACAGGGCAAGTCCCCGCGCCCCCGTCTGCCATCCCTCTGCCAACTGCTCCGGCGTGAGCACAGGGACAAGGTGCCAACACGGCTCGGCAGCTCTCAGGACACCTCGGAGGAGCTTCGGGGACCTGCTTGGGGTACGTCACCCTGTTGTCACCCCCTCAGCTCGGTGGGGTGATGGGTGACAGGCTGCAGTGCCAGGTGTCAACACTACAAACACCCAGCGACCTCCAGTGCCCCGACCTTGGGTCCTCCATAAAGAAAAACCCCGAGCAGCGGAGCAGGCGGCCACCAAACCAGCAAGAAAACCTCAAAGTGTCTTTAGAAGGGGCATGGCAGGAGGCAGCAGGGGGCTGCCTGCCGGGACCCAGCCCTGCCAGCAGCACCCCGGCCAGCCCCGCTGTCCCGCTCCAGGGCCGCGTCCAGGGCTGGGAGACCTCCCCCGTGAGCACTGGGAGTCCTGGGAGCCGGCTCGCTCCACACTGGACGTAAATCAGAGTTTCTCTTCAATTCCCAGCAGACAGGCTGTTTTCAGGCAGGGAAGAAACCAGCCCCCACTGGGAAGGACAGGCTGCCCCGACCTGTGCCGCTGCGCACACCAGCCCCTCCGCATCCCTGACTGGGCGGGGGTTAGTGATGGTTTGATTTTAAATCCCCTAAATTTAGGGGGCCTTCTGGGCACCCCAGAAGCAAATACATGATGGTGCAAAGTCTGGGAAAAAATCAGCTTTTATTGTGACATCCCCCAGCTTATTTCCTTTCCCACACTGACACCGGTCCTGCCTCTTAACCCAGCGCTCTGCGTCCCAGGAGGTGACGCAGCCTCCAGCCCCCCCATTTCCACAGCAGCAGGGGCAGCCCCCGCTCCCCTTGGTGCAGAGCACAGACACACATCAAAAAGAAGCAGCCAAACGCTCCTGTTTGTCCGCTCAGCCTCTGCTGAGCCCACGCCAGGATGGTGCAAGACACCCGGAGCTTTGCAGAGCGGCTGCGACGCTTGCTCTGAGCGAGATAAAGCAGCAGGACAACAAATGGCAACTGGATCGTCGGGTCTCTCAAAACGGGCAGCACCTCCGCAGCCGCTTTGATGTGTGGAAGCGGGGCAGGAGGGCAGGGTGGCTGCTCTGGGTCTCATCTCTGCGCGTGCGGCTGGGCAACACCTCGGGGTTTTGCTAATCAAGGGCAGCCCGGCTCGAGAGCGGCCAAGCTCGCTTGAGAACAAACAGCCCTGCCCTGGCTCTTTACATCAGAGGCGATGGCTTGCACGGAAAGAACAACTTGTATTCTGTTATGTTAAAGGCTTCGGTAAAGAAAAGTTTCAGGTGGATAATCCAGCAAGCACAGCGACGGGAGTGGACAGAAGGAAGGCTGAGATCAGAGCAGCTTCACTTAAAAAGAGATGGAAGAAACCCACCTGTATTTCACCGCCTGCCTCTCTTACCCCAAAGGTCTCCAAACGCAGCACGAGGACCTGTCAGAGGGTCCCGGGCTGGTGGCAGGGATCCCCCCAGGGCCCCCCCACCATCCCCACCCTCGTGGGGCAGCGGGTCGGGTCCCTGCGGCCCCTCTGCCTCCCCTCCGGTGCAGCGGGAAGGAGCTGGGCTCTGCCCCGAGAGAGTCTCGGGTAGGACCCGGTTCACTGGGTTGGGTTCTCGGGGTCAGGCGTCCTGCGAAGTGGCAGCAGGCACAGCGACCTGCCACCGAGACCAGCCCCGGGCTGAAAGGACACGGTGACAGCATCCCCCCGCCTCGCCCTGTGCCACCGCAGCAGAGACAGTGAGCGCCGGGGCTGTCAGGGCTCATGGAAAAAATAATCCTCGCACCCTCTAAATAAAGCAAAACCCGTAACAGATCAAGCTGCATGTTCAAAGTTAATGTTACTTATGAGTGCATTTGCCATGAAATTATTGTTAATTATTCATCCTGGCTAATGCTCAGTTACCGCTGATGGCCTTAGAAATTGCAGTGCCGCCTGAGTCACAGCAGAACACGACATATTACGGCGATAAACGAGATCATATTCTGCCATTTAATGTTATTGTTTAATCAATGGTTGCGGTGTTTTTCCTCTCCTTTATTCAGCTGTTTTGCTCAGGTGTTTTCCTCTGGCTGGGCAGGAATTGCTGGCAGCCCACGCTGGGCTCTGCCTGCCCGGCTGGATCCTCAGCCCTGCGCTTCGCCGCGGTGGCTGCCCGCACCAAGCACGTGCTCTTGTCCCCACTCGGCTAATGAGTGTAATTAACGACAATCACATCCGTCTGCAATGGCCCTGACACCTGCGGGGAGGCTTACGTAGGGTGAGGGGTAGGGAGAGGGGTGGCCAGGGGGCTCGAGGGCATCTGTCCTGGCTGATCCCTCTCCCCCCACCATCTCCACCACCTCTGACCTGGTTTCAAAACTCGTGACACGTTTAAATTGCTCCAGTCTGTCCCTGGCAGCCCACGGCTGCAAAGGGCTCTGCCACCCGTGGGTCCCCGGGGATGTTCACACCTCTGGGTGTGCCGGCCTGCGCTCAGTAGCCCATATTAAATCAAGAATTCATTTACTTTTTTAAAGCCCGTGATTACAGGGAGATAATTAAGCTCTCCTCCTTGCTCACCTGCATCCAGCGCCTGAACGCAGCAAGAGTTTTGCCGTTGACTTGCTGGGTGCAAGCACAAGCCCTTCCCTGGGTAGCTCAGACCTTGTAACATCCCACACGTCCCAAAAACAACCCTCCAGCTCACGCCCAGCTCCAGGGGCTGCTCTGATTTTCAGTGGCCTGAGCCTGCAGCCGGTGCTTTGTCACCACGGCCGGCCCAAACCCAGCCCGGAGCTGCCCACGGGAGTGGCGCCTTCCCGGGGGTGATGCGGCCCTTACTCCGCTCTTGGCAGCTTTGTGCCCGAGGAGCAGGAGAACAACTGCTTTGGCCACCACTTCTGAGGGACAGACATTTTTATTCATGGCAGGGATACCCTCAGGACCAGCTAAGCCAGCCTGGCTGGGACAAGCCCAACCCCTGTTGGTTCACAGTCACCACGGAGCGGCTCGTCCTTGTTGGCTCTTGGGGATTGTGCGTGTCCTACAGCACCGAGTTTTATCCCAGATTCAGCAGAACGATGTAAGGTGCCTTCCCCAGCATGGGAGCAGCAGGCTGGCCTCAGGCACAGCCCTGCTCCGAGGTGCTGCCACCCCCAGCGCTCCTGAGCCGGGGGAACAGAGGAGGAAGAGGAGGAGGGAGACGAAGGAGCAGGGCAGGTGAGTGGCTCCTGCTCCCCCCTGGGCAGCTCTAGGGAAGCGTCTCCTCCTCGGGCAGCGTGCCAGGGCTGGAGGCCGTGGTGGGGATGGAGGCTGTAGCAGGTTTGTAGTCCACCCCGTGGAAAACTTGCCCGGCCGTGCCCGTGGGCTCGGCGTGGGAGAGCGCACCGTCCTGGCTGTGCCGGCGGCTGCCCCCGCTGCTGGCCAGGAGGCACTCGTGACACCGCTTGCCAATGAGGTAGGTGGCCTCGACGAGGCTCAGCACGATGCAGATGCAGGTGATGACCACCATGAAGAGGGTGAAGATGCTCTTCTCGGTGGGCCGGGAGATGAAGCAGTCCACCACGTTGGGGCAGGGGGGCAGCTCACACTTCACCAGCCGGGGCAGGGTGTAGTTCCTGTAGAAGCGGTAGAAGATGTAGAGGAAGACCACGTCCACGCCGGCCTTGAAGACGAGGCTGAGCAGGTAGGTCCACCACAGCCCCCCCCGCTTCTTGCCAGGGTCAGGGTACGTGCAGCGGTGGTCGTCCCTGCCGGCAGAGCGGTGCCTCTGCTCCTTGGCCTTCCGGTAGGCCACGTGCATGATGACCAGGAGGGACGGGCAGGTCACCAGGATGAGCTGCAGGGCCCAGAGGCGGATGTGGGAGACGGGGAAGAAGTGGTCGTAGCAGACGTTGGTGCAGCCCGGCTGCCGCGTGTTGCAGTCAAAGTCCTTGTGGTCGTCGCTCCAGACCCGCTCGGCCGCCACCACGTAGACCAGCAGGCGGAAGATGAAGACGAGGGAGAGCCAGATGCGGCCGAAGGCTGTGGAGTACTTGTTGGCCCCGCTGAGGAGCCCTTTGAACACCTCCCAGTTCATGGTCCCCCAGTCCTGTTAGCTACCCTGGGTGGAGAGAGAAAATGCAGTGACAGCGCAGAAGCAGCGAGAGGTCCCATCGGAGCACCCGTGTGCCCCAAAGCACCGAGCCACGCTCCTGCCCACGTGCCCTTGGGGACCGTCCCTGCTCCTCACGCAGGGACACACACCCACACGTGCCCCAGTACAGATCTGGTCCGGGCGATGCGTCTTCCCAGAGCACCGCAGGGTCGCGGGGACCGAGCAAAACTTGTGCTCAGCCCCGTGCCATCCTGCGCCGCCCGCCCCATCTCTCACCTCGTTGCCCAGGTATTTGTTATTAATTCTCCTCACGTTGCCAGGCCTGGCCCAGGCAGAGGCAAATAGGAGCAGCCGGGACGTGACTCACCCGGCAGCTCTGCGGCTCCGCTGCCGCCGCGTCCTCTCCCATCGCTGGAATCTGCCGTCGCCTCTGCTCTCCCGCCCGGCAGCGTGGGGGGAGCCTGTGCTGGCCCACGCCGTGCCCACGCGCCGGGAGAGCCCATGGCAAGCAGGCACCGCGGGGCGGAGGCCGTGGGTGAGCCGGGGGGGCTGCAGGGCCCCAGGCAGTGCCGAGGTGCTGAGCCAGGGCTGAGTGGCCACAACAACCATTTTTCATCAGCTCGGACCGATCTCAGCCCGCGCCAGCCCCAGGACCCCGCGCAGTTCATTTGACCCCGGATTGCATCGTGCCCCATGAACACACCCCAGGCTGGGGCCGCGGCTGAGCGGGACTGACTCTCCTTAAATATTTTACCTACCAGTAAAATAACGAGGCTCCCCCTCTGCGGCAGAGCTCGCAGGGGTGAAGGCAGAGCCCGGCCCGTGCACCGTGCCTGCTCGCAGGGCTGGGGTGTCCACAGACGCTCCCGGGGAGCACCTACCTCCCGGGGGAGCCGGCAGCCCCTGCCTCGCTGGGTCGATCCTTGGGGGCACACACACACAGCCCCCAGATTTCTCCTTCCCCCATGAACACCTCAGCCAGCCGCCCAGGATGTGCCCATCACCCTGGCGTCGGGGCGGGCTCTGCAGCGTGCACCCCGCGGCAGATGCGTCTTCCCCAGCCCCAGCCCCACTTTTCCAGGGTGGGGGGCTGCAGCAGAGGACAGTTTTCATGCCGCTTACCTGCTGAGGCCGGCGCTGCTGCGGGTCGGTGCTTGCCCACGGCTGGGCGGCATCGCCCGGTGCGAGAGGCGCCGGTGCCACGTGAGTCATCCCCGGGCTCCTGGGAGCGAGGAGGAGATTCCCAGGGGGAAGGGACGAGGTTTCAGGCAGATTCCCACATGTCCTCGTCGGCTGCCAGGTTTCCTGAGGCGATTTCTAATTATTGAAGATTCAAAACTGTGAGATAGAGATTAAAATGATGAGCACCTCTAGTGCGAAAATATTTTGCAGGAACATTTTGTGGCTGAAAATGCCAGTACTTGTCCTGGTTTCAGCTGGGACAGAGTTAGTTTTCTTCCTAGTAGCTGGTATAGCGCTGTGGTTTGGATTTAGGATGAGAATAACGTAGATAACACACTGGTATTTTAGTTGTTGCTGAGCAGTGCTTACACTTAAGTCAGGGGCTTTTCAGCTTCTCATACTGCCCTGCCGTGGAGGCTGCTGAGGGGCACAAGAAGCTG
>NW_020799130.1:1533200-1548853 GCF_003259725.1 Athene cunicularia
AAAAAAAAAAAAAAAAAAGTAGAGAAACAAATCTAAACAGCTCTAAAGTAAATTACCACTGTTTGCGGATGGCTCCAGGGAAGAGTTCTGCAGTTTGAAATCAAACAAGACCATTTTTATTTTTCTTAACATGGCTGTGCGGTGGCTCGGCCGGGAAGGGGGTTCCCGGGGGCTGCGTCCCACCGTGGGCAGGCAGGAGGGGCAGGGAGCAGTACCCACCCCACCAGGGAGCAGCACCCACCCCACCAGGGAGCAGCACCCACCCCACCAGGGAGCAGCACCCAGACCTGAGGGTATCTGAAGGGGGTCTCGTGGCTGGCTGCTTTCTGGGTTGAAATCCCTTCTTTCGGGGAGCTGCCAGATGTATTGGGCAGTTTCTGCGGGCGTTGGGCACAGCTCCATCCCTCCACAGCAGCCGACGGCCCTCCTGGGAGTGTGGGCATGACCACCGTGCCCCCCTCTCGCCCCCCTGCCCTGCTTTGGTGGCAGGAGGAGAAGGTGAAGCGGTCACAGAGCTTCTTCCCTCTGCATCCTCCTGGTGGGGACTGTCCAGCCGAGCCGGAGCAGGGATCAGCCCCCTCTGCCTGGCAAATACCTGGTGGAGGCACAAACCAAATCAACAAGGAGAGAGAAAAACACAGAGTGAGGGTGAAGCAGGAGGCAGGAGCTGCTCTGGTGCCGTCTCTCCCTCCCGAGCAGCAGCCAGGGCTGGCACCAGGCAGCGAGAGCCACGGCGTCCGCTCTGCGGCCGGCGGCTCCTGCTTTATCCTCTGCCCTGGGGCTGGTGGGCACCCAGAGCTGCCCTCCCACCTCTCCAATTTTCTGGAGATTTCCGTTTCCCAGAGGCAGAAGCGGGGTGCTAAAGGCTGCACCCTCCGCCAGCCAAAACCAGCCAGCCCGCTGAGTCTGCGGCGCTGGGGACGCGGAGGTGTATTAATGGCAGCACTTTATCTTCCAGGAACAAGGCCCATTAGTACATTTTCACTACAACATGAAATATTAATAACACTTTGCATTTATATAGCGTCATTCATCCAGGAGTCACCAGCCAGGTTCCTGACGTGAATCAAACCCCGCAGCCAGCTCCGGCGGAGGCAGGTAAATAGGATTGTACCCATTCTCCTGCTGCACACACTGAGGCACAGGGATTCCTCCAGGGCACTGGTGCTTTGTGGCAATGCCTGTCACAGGAGCCTCTGCCCACTGTCCAGGGATGCCACCGCTCAAAAGTTCACGGGAGGATCCCCGTCCAGCCCCCCCCTCGCTTTGCAGGGAGTTTTGCTATCGTCAGACAGAAGTTGCTGTAGAAAAGCAAAATGCTTCCTTGGGCTGCTGGCATGTTGCTTTTTCCTTGAAGGTTTGGGAATTGCAAAAGAAGTCTTTCCACTTTGTAAAATAATAACAACAACAACAATAATATTCAGAATTCTTTTGGCCCTTTTGTTCCCTTCTGTGACAGATTTTGCAGACGTGAAGCCCGGAAACTCTTACTTCACCCCTTCAGCACGGCTGGAGGCTGCTCCGCTCCCGGGCAGCCCAGGGCATTGCTGGCTGATATTTCCAAGCATCTCCCATCCCTCCAGCCGCAGGTCCCGCTGCCGGACACCGGGCGGGTGCTGCATTCCCACTTTCTCCAGCCCATCTCCAGGATCGGTGCCGCTGCTGAGGCTGCCACAGCCAGGCTGGGTCGTGCCGGGTGGCCGGAGCGTGTTTGGGGGTTATTGGCTTGGGATAAAAACGGCAGTCGGGGAAGGATGTGTGTTTTACAGTCGTGCTGTGAAGAGCGAGCTGCCTGGGTGCTCTCTTTGCAGAAGGTCCCCAGGACCATCTGCTGAGCTTCACCAGCTCCAGGGACCCATCCCAGCAAACCCCACCATGACCGGGCAGGTCCCAAGGTCTCTGCTTCACTTTCCATCAGGTGAAACCACCAGCGACAGACGAGTTTTCTGCTGAAAAATTTCATTTAAAACAAACAAACAAAAAAAAGTCAAACCGAGGAAGTTTTGGGGGGACAGAGCCCGAACACACGTGGCCAGCGGCTGCTCCCGAGCTGCTGCCACGTTAGTGATGTTGTGCCGAGGGTGCAGGGAGGGGAGTCGTTCAGTGGGGTTAGGAAACCTGTCAGCCCACAGACAGCCGGGCCCTGGCACAGCCCAAGGGCTCCTGTGGCATGAAAGAGCAAGCAGCAAACCGGTGGGGAAAGGGCTATTTTCATCTTATTAAAGAGCCTTATATTTAAACCCTCCTTCGGGTCTGTAGCACAAGATGATTGCGAAGGCTTTTACAGACTAACTCAGCAGGAATCGCTTCTGCTGTCGGCGATGTTGCATGCAGATGCTGGTTAGCAGGGCCGAATTCCGTTATTGATGCTGGATAAATACAGAAAAATAGGTCCTGCGTGAAGGTACGGAGTGGGTGGTGAGCAGCAGGGACGTGCTGTTTGCGCAGACCAGCTCCCTTTACCCAGCACCATTGCTGTTCAAAGGAGGCATCTTGTTTGCAGATAATTAAAAAAAAAAAACCCCGAAACCCAAAATCAAACAGATTAGTGAAAACTAAACACACAGAGCAGGCTGGATGTTGGCTGAAGCACCGGGAAAGTTGTGTGAGTGTCCACTGATGCCGCAGCCAGACTGCGCCGTGCCCGGGTCAGCCCCGGTGCCCTGGGACCCCAATTCCCTGGCCCCAACCACCGGCCCTTGGGTGCTGCCAGCGCCTTGCGAGAGCTGCAAAACCCCCCAGTGACTTCCTAGGGAGGCTCCCACACCCTTTTGGCCTCCACCTCTGGCAGGAGGGTGCCGGCAAAGGGTGGTGGCTCAGGGACACGTGCCAGGGACTGGTGTCCCACCTCCCAGCACCCATGGGATGAGCCAGCGCAGCCCCAGCAGGGCAGCGGGAAGGAAGAGGCGCACGAGGGCTTCCAACTATTTTTAACAGGTTCCCCAGGGCCCTGGGGGGGTTTCTCACCTTCCGCGTACCCCACAGCCCCCGCCAGCCCCCAGCACAGAGACGCTGAAAGGACCTTGCGCTGCCTCGTTCAGCATCAAACCCGAGCTGCCCTAAGCGCCGCGGACGTTGATGCTTCCCCTGGCGCAGGTTTCCTTCGCGTGGCCAGGACGGGGGTTGGCAGACACGGTGGGTCTGTTCGGAATCTCTCCTGTGGCAAAGCTGCGTTCAGGGACTCTCTGGATGAGAGCAGGCAAAGCCCTCCACGGCCCAGGCTGGCAGCGGCCATCTGATATGGGCAGCACCCATTAATCCGCTCACGTTTACAAGTGAGGCCGCAGGGAGTAACTTCATTTCTAGGGAGAGCTTAATTAATCATGGAATCAAACTGACTCGATGAGATGGTTTGCTGTGAAGGAGATAATTTCACATGGTCAGCGGTGGCTGAGGATGGGGACAAGGTTAGTAGGGACCTAAATCATGGCAGCTGATGGGGGTGAGCAGAGAGGGGGACAGGGCGAGCAGGGCGCCAGGGCACATCTGCGCTGTGAAACCTTCCCCTGCGCTGGCAAGCAAAGGAGTGGGGCACAGAGGGGAGATGCTGCTGCGGCACTTTGCCTCTAAGAGGGCAGAAATAAGAGTGTTCCCAGTCAGTACAGCCCATGCCCCTGCAACGGTGGCAAGGGAAGAATGTGGAGGACAAACTCGTAAGCTGGAAGGGACCGTGGGCTGTCAGACAGTCCTAAAAGCCAGGCAGGGAGGGGTTGGGCTCCTGGGATGCTCTCGAAGTGGGAGCAAAGTCCAGCCCAGCTGCCTGCCATGAAGGGGCCTGGTTACGCCTGTATTGGGTCATTCGGCCAAACACTCATCGTGCAGATGACATCTTTGCCCTTGCTGCCGACCTTGGCAGCGTTCGAACGGGCGACCCGCAGGTCAGAGTCTTTATATCCTATTACCACTCTCCTGAGTCATGCCTGTCCCCTGGCAAGTTATATTATTTTGAAATGGCAGCTAAATGGGAAAGAGGTCGTGCTCCCAATACGGCGACAATAGGACATGACAGCACTTTTCTGAGTGATTAAGCCTCAGGTGATGTCGGGGCTACAAGACAAGTGGCTGAAGGCTAAAAGACTTTAATCACCCCTGACATGTCATTGCATCCTCGTGTTCCGTCCCGCTGGGGTGGGCTTTTGGTGTGAAACGGGAGTAATAGAAAAAATAATCAAGCCCAACCTGTGCTCCACCAGTTAGTTATCCATGCTGCAGGTACTAGTGTTGATAATCAGCCGGAGCAGCCTGTTGGCCCTCAGAGATCATTCTGCAATAAATAAGCTTTGATGCCTTAAAATAACTGTCTGGGGCGGCTGGAGCAGACGCTAGATGGCATTGGGAGAACGCGCCGTGCGGCGCTGGCCGCCTTCCCTGGAACAGTCTGGCAAAGCAGAGCAGAAAACTCAGGATGACAGAGCAGAAAATGTCTCTGCCGGGGAGAGGCTGCCAAGCTCACCTTCAGCCTCGCACCAACCTTTGCAGCGGGGTGGCTGATGCGGCCTCTGGCTCCCCGGGGGGAGCGTGGTGGTGTGGCAGAGCTCGCGGTGCTCAGCGTCTTTGCTGAGCTAATAAAATAGTTTCTCCCAACATATATATATGTGTTTGTTTTTTTTTTTCAATGACAAGCTGGGGCCTGAAGCCCATACGGTCTCTTGTTGCCCCCCAGAGCCTGGCTGCCCCCCCTGGCACCAGTACGGTGTTGATCAGGATCAGGTTGTTGATCAGGTTGTTGATCTGTCTGTCTGTCTGTCCATCCACCCCTCTGCCTCTTGCTCGCCCCCTCGCCTGGGGGCATCATAGGGCTGATGCAAACAGGCCCCTCCAGGGAACCAGCCTGGGGATATTGATGGGGGCAGCATGCTCAGCCCCCGCCCCAGCCCTGCAACACCAGCTGTCCCACCCTGCAGGGCCGACGTCTCTTTCCCCCAAGCCACCTCCCGCATCCCTGCTGAGCCGAGCTGACTTTTGCGCTTTGTCTCCTCCGTGCTGCACCGCGCAGGCAGCCCAACAGCCACAGCACATCTCGGGATTGCAGCTTTCTCCCTTCCAGTCAGCCCCAGCCCCGCAGCCCGGGGCTCCCCTTGGCTCTGGCAGCAGCAGGCGGCACAGCGCTGCGGCAGCCCACCCGCTCCTCCTGTCCTGGGGATAATCCAAACCCCTCCAGCCCTCTGGAAAATGGCACGGCCGGACTTTGTGTTGCTCTGTTCGTGTAGGTGAGAGCTGTTGGGGTGATGCTGCAGGGACTGGGGTGCAGGCTGCTCTCCTGCCTCCCATCCCGCAGGGCTGGGGGTCCCCCTTCCCTGTTCTCCCTGCCTGACCAGGGTGACATGTAGCAGAGCTCAAACACCCACACAGGCACCTCTGCCACAGAGCTCAGCTTTTTCTGGAGATCTCTGCATCACAGCATTCCTCCAAAGGCTAAAAACTTGCTCACACTCCGAGAAAACACAACATTAAAAAAACCCATCACCCCCCTTAATTTGCTTGCGCTGCTCCTGGGGACTCTGGGCAGCAAATGCATGAGCTGAACTCTGAAAAGGGCCCAGACTTGGCTCAAAGCAAGAGATTTTGCATCATCGTGTCTTAAAATGTCAGCACTTTAATTAGCTACCATCTGAAGCTGGAGTGGGTCTGTCTGGAATACAACTAACAAACTGCTTTGCCCCTCTCTGTTTTCGGTTCAGGTTGAGAAATTTGTTCAAGCTGACCTTTTCCCTCCCAGACCCCAAAAAAAAGTTCCCAATCCATATTGACGTTTCCTAAAAATAGGACAAAACAGCCCCCCCCCCCCAAATACCAACCAGCTGTAAGGATGATGTGTTCAGCTAAACTGCATCACGCCGAGGCAGGGAGAAGCCGGTGTCAGAGCGCTTCAGCACCAAAACTCCTGCCCCGGGACGGACAAGGCGATGTTGCCCGGCTCCCGCGCCCTCCCTCGACTCTCACATGCCCGGCACATCCTCCCGGTGTCTCTCCAGGGCTCCCTCCACGGCCCGTTGCCTCCTCATTAACACGGAGGGCTCTGCAATGTTCGTTAGGTGCTGGGCTGGGACGTGCGGCAGACACAGCGGGACACTGGATGAGCTGGAGATGCAGCCACCCATCAGCCGGCCCATGGGCTGGGAGCCACCAGTGCCTGGCCGAGTGGGGACAGTGACACTGGGCTCCCCACGCCCGCTGCCACCACCCCCAGAGGAGGGTGAAGCTGGGGGGTGCAAGGTGCTTTGGAGGGGAAGACTCACCCTTGGGATCCAGGTTCTCCTGGCATCCCCCTTGAACAGCACCCGGCACCTCTCCAACCCTCGGTGAGCTGGACCCGAGGGCAGGGATGAGGGTGATCAGCACCGTCCCCCAACCCCCCGGGAGCCCCCCGACCTGCTGCTGAAGGGGATGGAGCTGCAGGCAAGCACCCTCCCGAGGCAATGCCGCTTCCCTGCTCGTCTACCTCCAACCCCAATTGTTGTTACACCACCCTGTCTGAAAGGAGCCCCCCAGTTACAGTTGGCTCAGGCCAAGGTGTCACCTGCTCAGAGTTTTCTAGCGCATCACTTAAATCTCCATCTCACCCACCCTTTTAATTTTAATTTTTATACCTGTAAGGCTGCCGGACTCATAACTTAACACTCCAGGATGATTTCTTGCTCTAAAGGATACACTGAACTTCTTCACAATTTGCCAGTGAGCCACGAATGCTCCTCCAGGTGGGTTATGTTGGGTAAGAATTGGGTTTCGGCTGCTGGAGATGGAGGCTGGAGCCCACTTAGGCTCTGTGCGCACGTGTTAAATTAATGCAAGCAAAGCCAGAGCAAGAACCTAAAAAAACCACCGGAAAGTGTGAGGCCACGATGCCCCACAGCAGCTGCTGGCTTCGGAAATCTTGTTGTCAAGGTGGCACAACACCTCAAAGGGCTCCAGTGCCCCAGAGGGGACGTGTCCAACATGACCTCCAAGAGCAGAAGCCACCAAAAGCCAGGGGCCGCCGGCGGGAAGGCTGGGAACTGTGAAGGGATGTTGGGTTTTGGGTCTGAACTTGGCCTGGAACCCAGCGAGCATCTTCCATGAGACTGACTGGCGCCGCGCAGGCCACCGGCACAGCCCGGCGCCGCGGCCGCTCCGCCCTCTCGAAATGGCAGAGCAGCAGTTGGTCTCCTTTGCAGAGCAAGGGAAAGCTCAAGGCAGAGAAATACCTTCCTCGGAGGCTAATCATTCTTCAGCACGTCAGAGGAAGAAGAGTGGGATCAAAAGCATCCTCCCTGCCTCCCCGCTCATTGACGGAGAGCCTGGAGCCCTGGCCTCGCGGTGCTCCGGCTTTGGTGGAGTGTGACACTCGTCTGCGGCGTGGCATGCAATTACGGCTCGAAAAAAGAAGGGGCAGATCGCCCTGGGTGTGGGAAGAATAAGAGGCAGCCGCCTTTCATCCACACCCCACCGTCCGCCGCCTGCCGCTCGCTATTCTTATCCCTCTGGATCAAGGCGAAGCGTTTCCTCCTCTTGCAATTGAATCCCGGAGCCCCGGCACCGCGCGGGTGACGCGGGGAACCCGCCGGCTGCGCCGAGCGAGGGATGGGGCCGCTCCCGGCCCCATGCTGCAGGGCACGACCCTGCCAAGGCGGCTTTCAGCTCAGAGACCGCCTCTGGAGACAGATATTTATGTGTGTATGTACGTACAGCTCCGCCGCTTCTGGCACGCGGAGGAAGGGCAGCCTTGGCTCACGGTGTGGGAAATGCTGTAGCTCAGGTGATGGTGGGCAGTGGAGGGGCCGTTCATGCACCTGTGTTGGTGCCGAGCAGAGGTTGTGCCCTAGGGAAGGGGAGAAAAGGGGATCTCGGAGGAAACTTTGGCCATTGGGATTTATAAATCAACCCATGTTGTCATAAGAGAGGCTCTGACTCGGGGTTTCTGCTTGGGCAACTTCGCCCCAAACTCTAGTCACCATGAGAAAAACGAGATCCCGTGGGTTACGATGGCAAGCGCTCACCTGCCCCGCTGCCCTGGAAGATGGAAGTTGCTACTACACCATCCACGTTGCCTCAGTGGCAGGAAAAAAAAACTCCCCAGGAGCTTCTGTCCATTCAGCCCCCACGGCAAAGGCTGGGTTTAGCACTGGGTAACGCAAGTTCAGCCAGTGCTTGAAGGAGGTAACTGGCTCCATCTGTACTGATGTGAAGCCAAATCAGCAGAGCTAACCCAGGGACCAGAACGCTTGAGGAGCAACCAAGGAGACACACAGCTCCCATCTGCCACAAGAAGACTTTCCCCATGCGGCAGACGGGTGTTGCTGATGCTTCCAGGCTGTCTTTGCCACTTGGCTCTGCCTTGGCTCTCTCTGGCTCTTACAAACCGCTCCAGGAATTCACCAAACCCAAGGTTTCTGTAGATGCTGGAAGAGTGCAGCAGGGAGCACTGGGCAGGTCTCCAAGAGGAGATTCTGAACCCATCCAGCCCTCAGGAGCAGCCCAGGCACCTCCCAGGCACCCGGGATCACACGTGCCCGGTCCTCTCGCTTGCCCCTCGCAGTTGAGGGCGCGTTGCGGTGGCCATGCCTCAGCGTCCTGGGAGATGCTGGAGAGAAATGGCCCCGTGGAGGGGGGAGCAACTCGGCTCCCCCGTCTGCGCAGCACGGGGTGGGGAATGGCACAGGGCTCCTTGCTGCAGGTTCATGCCTGACCGCAATCAATACAACCTTTTAGAATTCATCTACGTTCTCTTTTGCACACAAATGCACTTGCTGAAATTCCTCCATTTCCATGACATTTGGGGAAAAAATTCTACCTCAGTGGAATGCCTTCTTTACACTATAGATTTCGTTACTTTAGGGGAAAATGAAAATAATGGCTTTTTGTTTTTTTTTTTTTTTTTTTTTTTTTTTTTTTTTTTGGTCTTTGATATTGGGAAATCAAGGTTCTTTCTCCCATCTAATGGGAGCGCTGCGGGATGGGCAGCTGCCAGGCAGAAAGAGCAGAGCAGTCAGGACAGCTGGGGGCTGCTCCCAGTGCTCCTGCTGTGGAACCGGGGGAAAATCACCGCCCAAAGTTCACGGGCAAAGAGCTGGGCTCCAGGACGGTCACTGGAGAGCCGGGGCAGGTGCCCAGCACGGCCACGGGCAGCCCCAGCATGAACACGGGGAGCTCCTGGGCTTTGCTCTGGCTCCTGATTTCTGAGTGTCTGATGGAAATGGGCAGCGACGGCCGTCGGGCTCTCCATCACCTGCAGCTTGGAGAGAGGAGGGCTGCTGAGCGCGACTGATGAATCGATAAGGAAAGGATGACAGGCCCAATTTACACATCACTCCGCTTCTTTACTTAAAATAAAATAAAATAAAAAAAAGCAGGGTTTCTTCTCTGTTTCCCGAAAGCAAAGCCCAGGCCCCTCCTCACCCCACCACGCGCTGGGCTGTGTCCTGGGGGCTGCGGGGTGGCAGGAGGGGGATGCGGGGAGCACCCGGAGTGTCCCGGGGGGCAGCTCTGGACCGTGATGCAAAGGGACACCTTGTCAACCAGCTCGCTCCCACGGGCACGTCCGTGAAAGAGATAACTGAACTGAGCAAGGGAGAAGGGTCTTCACCCATCCTGACGTGGGGGGAGACGCCTCCTGTAAGGGAGATTGCAGAGATAAAAATGAACCCCCAGATGCAGGGGACCTGTTCGTCTTCAGGACAGCGGCCACACCTCCAGCTGCCTCAGGGAGGGAAGGAAAAGGGTTTAAACCCCTAATTCAGGCTTCGCGTTTGCCTCAGGCTCTCTGGGTGCAGAAGGGTGCCACCGCCGCTCACCCAGAAATCCTCCCGCTGGCTCTGCATCCCCCAACAACCCCCCCTCGCACCCAGCCGCCTCTGCCAGACCTACCCGGCACCAGCCACCCCAGGTAACCCGTTCCTGCACACAGACACCCTATTTTTGCGGGGCTTTGGGCAGCAGCAGAGGCCCTGCAGAGCCCCCGGCAGCGCTGCTCCCCCAGGGGCTGATGGCAGAGCTGGAAAGGGCAGGACAGTGGTGCCCAGTGCCCGGCGGGGCGAGGGGACACCGGCGTCACACACGCAGGACGGTGCCACCGCCCACGACATCCCCTCGGCTGCCCCTCGCTCCTGACATCCCCGGCTGTGGACGTCGGGGCTGGATCGCCTGGAACAAACCCAGCAGCCTGCTCCTTCTCTTTTCCCAGGCTATTTTTATCCTCCTTCCAATGACAGATTGAGGGCTTCAAAAACAGCCCCGTGAACTCTCTCCTGCTTCCCTGCCATGGAAATTACTGCACAGCGGTTCAAAATGGGAGAGCAATTTGCAAAACAAATAAGTCTCCGATTAGCTAACAAGCGACAGACTGACCTTACAGGGACCCTTTCATTAGGAGACACTTATTCCCTGATACTTCTCTATAGAGCACCTATTAACTGCATTGGGATGGAGGGAGCCACTTCACACTGTTTTAATGAATTAAATATATGCTCCTATTTGGCTCTTAATGTTAAAAAATATTAAGTACAGTAATTGTCACATTCCCAAAGCCAGTCATCTCTTTACCTAGCAGTTCATCTCTACTTTCCCCTTCCCACTATAAAGTTTAATCTGTTAATGTGCTTCTCCCGACACGGTATTTTCCCCCGTTGACACCAGCCCATCGGCTCAGGACCTCTCTCCTCTGTGCCCCCCCCCCCCCCCGCACACAGAGGAACGCTCCAGGCCCTGTCCTGGCCGTCAGCTCCCACTGGGGATTTATCTTCTCCTCCTCTGCTTCTCCTCTTGCTTCTCCCAGCATCGGCAAGCACAGAAGCGGGAGATGTGACTCAGCCTGCCCGGGGCGACACTGTCGGGACAACGTGGGTCCAAGGGACACCGGGGGGGTTTGGGGGACACGTTAGAGGGGCTCAAAAGGAACCATCTGCTCCTGGCATGTTCCTCAGCTGGGCTGAGGTGATGCCCACCCTTGAGGTTCCAGAAGCGCATCCCCGCCCAGGATCTGCGAGAGGTTGGGAAGAAGAGAAGCAGAAAAAATAACGACAAGAAAACTGTGGAGGGAGCAAGTGACTGAACGTCCTGGGCACGGGGCTGGCGGTCCTGCAGCCCTCCCCGCTGCCCACAGGGCTGCAAACCTCACACGTTACATTGATGTGCCTCTGACTGGCATGTAATTTAATTACTGCATGCTTAAAAGATTAAATCCATGATTAAAAGAATTTATATGGATTAGCACAGGATGATTTTAAATCACTGCCAGCTCACGGCAAAGCAAACCAGCAGTCTGCAGCACGCAGCAAAAGCACCGGGGATGTGAAGGGCTGGGCGGCAGCCCTGGCCCCGCTGCTCCTCGGGGACTGGGAGAGCTGGGCACGGGCACTGGGAGAACTGGGCATGGGGACCTGCTGAGAGCCCCGAGCCCCTTCCCGGCAGAGCCGGCCCCGTGGCGGCGGCAGCACAGGCACTGCTGCAGAGACAGGAGTGATCGCAGCCCCCCAGCACGCTCCTCTCCCCAGCCATCACTCCGTCGCACACACCACTGCCGGAGCGCATTCCTCTCCGAGTCCCCAGCCATGAATTTTAGGCCGTTGTTAAGCCCATCTGTTATTTTTCTTAAGTCACTTATTAGACGTCGCTTTGTAGGGGAAAGAAAGAAGCTGGATGGGAGGAAAAAAATAAAGCATGCGAACTGGGGAGATTTACAAAATAAACCGGCTGAAATCAAACTCACAGGTCTCCAGCTAAAGCCGTGCCCCAGCAAGCGTTTTTGTTTCCCTCTCAGGGGTGAGAAGGAGAATGTGAAATCCCTTTCCCTGTACTGGGAGGCGGGAGGAGGATCACGGGCAGCATTTTCATCAGACGGCTTCTCCCAGCGCAGCCCTTGACAAACCTTCATCCCTCTCCCTGAGCTGCGGCACGGGCAGGGATCGGACACCAAGCAGGCCCAGGACCAACCCAGCGAAACCACCAACATTTTTGAGCATCTCGGAGAAAATTCTGCTTTCCCGAGCAGCAGCCACCTTGCCCCTCACAGCACGCCAGCTGCGGCCGGTGCTTGCGGCTTGGCCCCGCTCTCAGGCTCCTGCAACCCCCCCCGACGGCGGGACGGGGTTGGTGGCACCACCCGGGGGCACTCGCCCAGGCACCTGCCCGTGGCACGGCCGTGTGAGGGTGCTGGGAACGGCCCCCCGGGCCCCGTCCCGCTGCTGCACTCCGATATATTCAGTATTTTTACTTGCAGCGCTGCAGTGCGCTACCGGGCCCTGTGCAATCTGTTTGATTTGAAATATTAGTGAAGAGATTAGAAACAGTGCTCATGATTTTGTGATGCATATGGTAATTAAAGTGTTACATTGCAATTATGATGTAATTAAACTGTGGGATGCTCTTCAAGATGCAATTGCCACTCATTTGCATAACTGACGGATTTGCTTATTATCACCCTTTTAATATATGTATTAAAAAGAGCATCAAGAGCGTCGGCTGTGGAAGCTTGCAGCAGCTCTACCCAGCACTCAGCCTTCCTCCCGCACGCTGCAGGGCCCAGGCTGTGGCTCCCCCCACCCTAACTGCCACCACTTCACCTCCCCTGGCCAGGGCTCCCCCCCCCACGGCTGGAGAGCGGCTCCACTGACCAGCAGCCCCCCAAAAGCCCAGCCCTGGCTGGAGCAGACACACCTTCATGCACACCCACCCCCCAGCAGTTGGTGGGGGCTCAGTGAAGCATCTCGCTGGGTCCCCCCTGGCAGCCCCTGGGTCTCCTCCCTCCACACCATGGTGGCCGGGCTCCTCCCTAAGCCAGTTGTTGATTTTTCACCCTTTCAGGAATGCTGTTTGGGGGTCCCTGCCTGGAAAGCCTCAGGACCTCACCAAACCCGACCTTTCCAAGCGATGCACACCCTGCTCTGCCCACCCCAGCTGCGCACATCTGGCACAGCGCAGCCACCGAAAGGCACACGCTGTGTGGGCAACAATTATCCTCGCTCATGCAAAGATCTTTCTGGATCTGTAGATTTCTGTAGGTACTGAAAAAAAAAATCACCTTATGCAACAAGACTGATTTTTCTCCTTAAACTCACCAGAACTTCCTCCGAGGAGCTAAAATAAAAACACCCCTCAGAACCGGGGTGTCCATAACCTTGTCCTGATCAGAGGGCTGTGAGTGTGTGTAACACGTGGCAGGGACGTGGGGACCCACTGGGGCAGCCCAGGAGTAACGGTTCAGGATGAGAAACCAGTGAAAGCCAAATCCTGTGTCTGGACTTTGCTTTTATCCAGAGAAGGCCATGCCTTAAAACATCCCTGACAGCTGGCAATGCCTCAGTCTGACTCACTGAGGAGCGCACAAGAAAAGGAGAATAGGACTTTTCAAATCTTTCCTTTTATCTCCTGTTTTAACCTGCCCTGAGAAACACGAGATTCCTGAAAAACGTGATGTCTGGTGTTCTACAGGAATAGATCTATCAGGAAAATAATGGTGCTGCTCTGAGAGGACGACAGGTTGGGCTCTGGGAGGTGCAGAGAGTTTCATGCCCTGCCCGGCGGGACCCTGGAGGTCATCCTTGGGTTTAACGCTCTGCGGGGCACCGGGCACCGTGTTTTGGTGGCACGCGGGCGGGACACGGAGCACCCAGCACCATCGGACTGTGGTGAGACTCATGGAAAAACCAGCGATCTGCCAGGCTTGTGCTCAAAACGTTCTGCATTTTCTTAAAAATACATTTGTCTTTGCATAATTGCCTTCCCAAATGATATCTTTCCTTTCATTATGGATTCTTTTAGCCTGCCTAGGGGGAAAAAAAAAAAAATTGGTTTAGGCAAATAAGACTATCTCTGTTTAGACTCTGAACATATCCACGTGGTCCAGGATCAGGCCCCTGGCCACATGGGGCTCTTCTGCTGCTGAGGGGAGGCATCAGCTTCCTCCTCACCCAGAAAAGCTCTTTGGGAAAAACCAGAAAGCATTTTGCTATATGCACTGGTGAAATTACAGCTGCGCTGCCCGGGGGCATTTCAGCAGTCAGCAAGACTTACAAAACAGGTACAAAACAAGCACAGCCGCTCTGGTTTCCGTCATTTTTTGGGAATCATGCTGCAGAAGAAATGTCAACTTTGCTTTTCGCTCCCTTTTTTGCAGAGCTGACCTGGAAAAGCTCAGCTGGACTGGCAGCCTGGCCAGGCTGGCAGGCAGAGCTCTGCGGCGCTGCGAAGCTGGAAAGGGGGGACCCTGGGGTGCTCGTGCTTTGGGAGCACATGGGGCTCTCATTCCTCTTCAAGGGAATATCATCACTGCAGGCCTAACTCGCTGAAGATTTAATACAGCTGGAGCTTAATCTCAGTTATATAAGGACTTGTCAAAGTTAGGAATATAAGTCATCGGTGAGAAGATTGAGAGGTATGGCTCTTTGCTTCTCTTTTTAAATTTTTTTCTTCCCCCTCCCTTAGAAAGCCGCTGTCAGGAGGCAGCAGCAGTGGTTGGGCCTTTCCCCAGCACGGCAGCGAGTGACGGTGCTGTGAGGATGCACGCGGGGTGGTTGGTCCCCAGGGACCTCCTGTGCAGGATCCAGGGCCGGTTTCTGGGCTCTGCTACACCCGCAGCGAGGTGACGAGGCTGCTGCTCCCCCTCCAAACCATTCCGTGAGGCGCAGCGGCTCGGGAAGTGGCAGGTGATGGAGGTCTCCATCAATCAGGTCGAACACGAGCTCATCAATTGCCAGCCCCCTGTGAGCCATGAGCTCCGAGAAAAAAACATTTATAGTCATTTAGAGGCAGGTAGAGGAAAAGATTTCTCCCTTCCCTCTAAGCTACAACAGATCTATGATAGGGCTTTTCAAACTTCAGCATCCCCATGGTAGCCAGCGTGTTAGGCCTGGAGGTGTAAATAAATGACTCCTTCCCAGATTAAAAGATATATGTGACAGCTGAGAAGTGCTGTAGCTGAGCCACATCCGAGGGAGTGCTGAGCACAAGCCGGGCCGTGGACCACTGGTGCCAGGAGGGTGCCCGTGGGACGCGCTCGCCCCGACAGAGCTGCCGGGGACCCCCGTGCCCTGGCGTGGGGCTGGGAACTGGGCTCCCAAAACGAGCCCCGAGCAGCCTGCAGTGCTGCCCCCGTCCCAGCGGCACACCCCCCCCTCCCCATTTATTTTGGTTTAGTTGGGAAACTGTAGAAGCTTGCTAATTAAAATTGATGTCGTGTTCACCGGAGTCCAATTCTGCATCAAACTCCTGTTGCTTCCTTCTCCACGAGAGCAGGTCTGCCATATTTAGCCAACTTTTAAACTCATTAGCAAAAGCAGATGCTTAGATCCGCAGTCCCTAATGGCTGTAAATGAGAGTATTAGTTTATTGATTGATGGCCTAATTGTTGCCACCATGACCACAAACGATAGCTTTAAGCCCAAGCACTCTGCGCTGAAGGAGACCCGGCCTGGTGGGGGAGAGGGAAAAAGGGAAAACGCTGCCAAGGGCGGGAGCCAGGCGAGCGGGATGAGCCATCCAGCAGATTTCCAAATTATTCCAGCATGCGAACGGTCAAGCAAAAGTTAATTGAATTACACTTTAAGCAACAGAGGTCAAAGCCCTTGAGCACAGGTTGATGCGTAACCTTTTGTGGGGTGTTTTGACTTGCTCGTGCTCTTTGCATGGTAACGAAGAGACCGCCGGAGCCTGCAAACAGCAGCGTACGTTAATCCATCCTT
>NW_020799130.1:1548903-1555663 GCF_003259725.1 Athene cunicularia
CTTCCTTCCTTCCTTCCTTCCTTCCTTCCTTCCGTTGTCCAAGAAAATGTAAATAAATGGAAGGAGGGGAAAGCCAGAGCTCCAGAGAGTCCCTGTGCAGCCCTGCAGCGCCTGGGAGACGCTCCTGGGTGACCTTCAGCCCCGCTCCTGCGCCGGCCCCGTGACGGACGGTCCGCAGAGAGCTCGCCAGCATCATTAACTGTAGCTCTGCTTTAATAAAAGCTTCTGCAACCTAGTCCTGACCCAGATGGGCACAAACGCCCCCGAAATCACGAGGTCCTGAGGACGTGCCCCAACGGCTGGTGGAGCAGGGACAGACTTAAGCCACGGGAAGACACGGCCGCCTCGGGATGCCGTTGGGCAGATGGGATGCGCCGCTACCAGGAGCTGGCTTTGGCCAGTGTCTGGTGGGAAACAAGGCCGAGAGCTGCCCCGCAGACGGCAGAGCCGGGCAAGGCGCCGGTGCCCCAGCAGCTTTGGCAGGAGGCTCCGTGTACCCGAACCCCACCCCGACACGGCACCGTGTCCATCCGGCAGGCTTTGGTGAAGAGAAGGAGCCGCGAAGAAAAGTCTCTGCCTGAAGAGTTTGGTTGATGTTTCTCCAACACCTAAAAATCAACAGAAAAAACCAGATTTGCAAGAGGATTTAAGAGGCATCAAGTTGCTTGGATACCAGATCCTGTAAGTACCCAAAAAGTAATTATAAAGCAAGAAATCTGTCTCGGCTAAGCAGGTGGACGGGAAATTGGAAATCCATTTGTGAGAGACTTTCTGCTTTCTAACAAGACAGGTTACAGCTCACCCCTGCTCGCAGCAGCCCTGCCTGCACCTGGGGAGGGGGACGCAGCCCCGGCGCTCGCAGCCCTCCCCGGCCCCGGCACTGCCCATCCTCCCTCGCCCTCCTCAGCGCAGAGCCGTGCCAGCAGCTCATTTCCAACCCAGCTCGTCCCCCTCCGCAAGGCGAAGGCTCACACAACCTGACTGAAAACACGGGGTTTGCTCCCCGGTGTCGCGAGCTCAGGGGAGTTGGAGCTGCTTCCCTCAACCTCCCCCCCTGCCTTGTTTGGGGGTCCAGCCGATGGAGCCACCTGGGCACTGACACACCAATTAAAATAAAATCCTGATGGCCCTGCCAATGAGAAACACACTTCTGAACCTTCAGGCCTGGTATTTTCCTCTTGGGGAAGGGTTAAGAAAAATTAAGAAAAATAAAAAACCCCACATCTACAACCACAACATCCAAATTCCTTTGTAAGGACTCACTTGGAGTCGTCACTACAGGCTTCCCAGTAATGAGTTTGTAGTCCGAGAGCCAGGACTCCTCAGGGGTGTTTTGGGAGCAGAGTGTTTGACCTCATGGAGCATCTAACAGAAGTCCCCTGTGCCTTCCCCAAGTGTTTCTGCTCCACGTCCCAGCTCCAAAGCAAATATCGCTCCCAGCAGTAACTGAGAGTAAGAAAACAATTTGTTTCGTACCAATAGGGTTTCAGGTGCTTTTGAGGGAGAAGCCCCAAACATTTCACCTATGTAAGAGTGAATACATTTACAAAAGGCACGCATAAACCTCAGATCAGTTCCTCACACACAAGGACACCGGGGTTCAAGGGGAGCACTGCTTTTAGAGACCAATTTCCGCACTGTGTCACAAACATTTCCATTTCAATAATCTCCAAAGCAATAATTTTTCAAATCCCATTTTCTTCTTAATGCTCGTTCCCGCTTGTTGCATTTCACTCAATAAAACGTAACTACTCAATTTCCCTTCGCTCTCGGGTCACTTCTCACCAGCTTTCGGCCCCGACACAGCGGGGCAGGGTGAGCTGTGGCCTCTGTTCGAGAACAAGTCGCTTTTCCCAGCACAGATTTCTCTGGGTGCACGTCCCTGGATACAACCCGCTTAAATCCTTAATAATAGGTGCAGTATTTCAAAAGGCAGGTGGCAGGAAGGATTCGAGGCTTGCTCGGATCACATCGCTCTGCAGGCGCAGGCTGTGAGGGAGCAGGAGAGGTTGAAAATGAGCGGAACGAGCTCCCTCCTCGCTGGTCTCCCCACCCCAGAGCCTGAGCCTCCCAGTGACCCCACACCGCTGCAGCTTGGCCGGGCACCTTTACATCCTTTGAAGACCGAGGTGCAGGGGAGCTTCAAAGGCATCAAAGGGAAGTTTTCAGTATGTACCGGCTGATCTCAGTCCTGCGCTCTGCCAGCCTGAGCGGGCAGAGCCTAAACAGTGCAAACTCCTGGGCAACAAATAATTCAGGCAGGGCAGGAGAGGAGCAGGGCAGGGCAGAGCCCCTGTGCTGGCAGCAGCTCCCCGGCCAGGAAGCGCAGTCCCCGCTGCAGCGGGAGATGCCGTTCCCAGCAGTGCTGTAGCTATTACCACCCCAAACGTTGCCTTGGGAAACACGTGGGGTGTCATCTGGTGCTTCCCACGGCTCCCTGCACCCCGAGCCCATGGCCTGGGGCAGCAGCAGGTGCCTGTGGATGGACGAGGCCCCTGAGCCTGGGTGGGGATTCCTCAGCATCACCCAGACCCATCTCCCCTCCCAGAGCACAGCCTGCCGGAGCGTGGCAGGGAAGTGGAATTATGGCTGTAGAAGACTTTTGCTGCTGTAATTGTTTCTGTGTGGCCTGGGAGGAGATGGGTTGTGCTGGGAGCAAGAGAAATTTTGCTGAAGCATGAAAAGAAAAGCCATTTAGTTTAGGTAACAGCTCTGGAGCTCTAGGGGTCAACAAACAGAGAACTCCAGGAAAATACTTTTCAGGGCAGGACAGTCTGGAGACAGGAGAGGAAAAAGAAATTGAGACAATGCATTTATTAAGCGGCCAATTTACCCCCTCCCAGACTCTCTCTGCTCCTTTTCAGCATCAAAATAGGAACCATGGAGGAGCTGGTGGTGGCACCGAGCAGGCAAGGTACTGGGCATTGTGGGAGGAGAAGGAAAGGCAGGGGAATGCGATAGCAACAGTGAGTTTGAACTGTGAGAAGCTGCAAGAAGAGGTGGGAGCAGAAACCAGGAGGAAAAGCCCAGCGGCAGCGAGGTCCTGGCGTGCAAAGTCTGTTCTGCTCCAAGGCACGCGCAGACACCAGGCTCATTCTCTCATTCATGCAGGAAACTTCCATTTGGGGATCCCGCCTTTTCATGCCGTATTTCTTTCTACAATAAGTCTCACAATTCTGCAGTCCTGAAGTCAGTATTTTTTGGGCCAGATGAAGGGACAGGTTGGGAACACTCCCTGTGTAAATCGGCTCATTAATGTCGCCATACAAAGGGCTTTGCTGCCTGACTCCAGCCAGGGAACTGCAGACAAATGTGAAATACCTGAGGAATTAAAGACGGTGTTGTCCCGCGCAGTGGGGGCTGGCAGGGGTACCACGGAGGACGTCAGGGATGTGGTAGGTGTAGTGCAGCAAGAGGTGACCTTGACCCAGAAGATTTATTCTTCTTTGTTTTTTTTTTTTTTTTTTTTTTTCTCTTCGCCTCCCTGCAGCATGGGCGAGAAGTTTCTGTTTCTCAAAGGCAAATTCCAGCTCGGAAGAAAGGAATAGCTAAACATTTATCACAACTTGCCTGGAGGTATGTAAAATGCGAGAGGAACTCTCTCCCCCTCACCTCCCACTGCACCCTACCCTGGATGCAAGAGGAAAAGTCACTTGAGTGATCTTAGCAGAATCAGAACAAGCATTTACTGGTCTTTAAGGACCCGTAAAACACTTCAGTAGTTTGCTGGTTTATAGCTGACTATCTTCTACATTAGCCATTTAAATTAAAACATTTATAATTAATTGAACAAATCATTTCCTCTCGCCCCCTTTGGGGACTGGAGCGCATAAGTCTTCAGTAAATTTTAGTCTCTTAAGCAACGGGGGTATCCATTTCTTTTATAGGGCTTATTTTCCTGCAGGGTGGGAATCAAGGGCAGGCAGAGAGCAGTTTTAACTGGAAAATCAATTGATAGGAAAGACAAATTAACACGTTTTTTCTTCAAAAGAGGAAATGAAAAAGAGAGCTCGGCACCAGGAGCCCGCGGACAGGCAGTGCCCGCAGGAGCCGGCTGTGACACGGGTGGCCCTCGCGGCATCGCCGTGCCCTGGAGCTGCAGCCCAGCTCTGGGCAACCACTGGGGCCACTCGGGAAAACTGTCCCTAAATTTTGGGAGCACGATGGTGGTGGGAAGCCCAGGGCTGCCCGGGGTGGTGCAACTGGCCAGGGGTCCCGGCGGTGCCAGAGCTGCACCTGAGAGCAGGGACGGGGGAGAGGGAGAGGAAGGGCCATGGGTGGGTGGGGGGATGCCAGGAGAAAGGGGGCCTGGAGCTGAGCGTGGCACAGTCCTGCCCCATCCTCGTGCAAGGAGAGGGGCACACACAGCTCCTGGACGCGTTGCTGTGCAGGGTTACTCCAGCTGGGGACTCTGCCTGCAGCGCACAGACAACGCGGGTCGAGGGCTAATTCTGCCGATCACTTCCGAAGGGCTGCTTTCAGATAAGAAGCTTAAACAGAAGGATTATCTGGGCAGCATGAGCTTCCCCATCCTGTAACTGAAAGAAAAACTGAACTGAAAGAAAAACTGAACTGAAAAGATCAGCAAGGCCCAGGGATATTGGGAATTAGGGAATTCCCTGGAAAAAGGGACCTGGAAAAAGCCTGATCCGGCCACAGCGGGACCTGGGCTGGATGCAGGTGCTGCACTGGAGCTACGTGTTGGGGCAGGGATGCACTTGCAAGGTGAATGCCAGCAAAGGGAACTGCGGGAACGCACCAGGATAAAAACGGCAAAGCAAAATCAGACCAAGGCTTGGAGGTCCTGTAACGAAGAGGACCAGGAGCAGAGAATCTCTGGCAAGGCACTGGTGCTGGCTGGCAGCTGGACAGGCGGAGAGCGGTGTCCAGGCAAGCAGGGGATGAGCAGAGGACCCCGGAGCAGGGGGGGGGACACGCAGCTGACCCAAGATACAGCATACAAGGGTCTGCTCCATGCGGGTGAGAGCTGGTAACCCCCAGCCGGGCTCAGGGGCTGGGCCTGAGTGTCCCGGGATGGCTGGTCCGGGGGCTGCTCTGGGCTGGGCTGCCTGCAGAGGCGAAGGAGATCTGGAAGAGCTCAGGTCTCGGCAGAAAATACAGTTTATTTTGATGCCCTGGAAATGCCTTTGTCAGCAGATCTGTTCTTTCATTGTGAAAAAGCCTATTAGCTTCTGCTTTCTACTTCTGTGGGAATTTATTCCTCCATCAGATCTTCAATATAAAAGTGCTTCCCTTACCGAGATTGATACCGTGTGTATGAAAAGCTCCGTGTGCCTCTGGGCGAGGCAGTCCCTTCCCTGAGGAAGGATGAAGGATGGCTTTGAGAGCAAAGCACTAAACAGCTCCAGCAGCTGAAATCTCAATTCCAAGGTCTGCGGTGACATCCTGGTGACCTTGGGCTGTCACCGAGGTCCCTGGGCAGAGTCCGTGGGCACTGCTGAGACCCCGCCGCACGCACAGACCCCCGCAGGGGCCGGTGTGCTGGTAAAGCTTTGCAGCCCCATCCCCTGGTGCTCAGCGGGCCCCGAACCAGGACAAATCTGGGGCTCGTACGCTCTGTGGGGTCTGTCCCTGCCCTGCTCCCTGAGGGGGGGGCCGCGACAGGCAGCTCTGCACAGTCACGGGCTGAGCTCAGCTCCGAGCAGGGCCCCGATGGAGCTGGTGAGACGCTGCGGCTTCAGTCCCAGCCAAGCAAAGTCAAGCCCCTGCTCCCAGTTCAGCCAGTTTGCCAGGCGGCAACGCCACTTCGTGGCATTTGGCAGATTTTGGCTGATTTTGTCCCTTCGCTTGCGACCCAAGTAGCACCAACGTGTGCAACACTCCGGGTGCGTCTGTCCATGCCGGGCTGCCTGGGACTGCTCCGCTACCCACAAACCACCAACAACAGGAGGAGAAACGTGCTCAACCAGCCGCCTGCCTCCCCCGGGCCGGCAGAGCGAGCAGCGGGCTGCGGACACGCGCTCCAAGGAGACAAACTTTAACAGCCTGAGAGCAGGCGGAGGGGGTGACTCCTGCCTGCAGCAGCTCTGGTGTCCCCGCAGCACCCAGGGGCTGGCGAGACGTCCAGGCAGTGGGTGACGGGGTGCGTACCCCCCTCCAGCACCCAGAAGTCAGCCGGGTCTCACCCCTGCCCAATGCCACCAGAGACAGTGCTGGTGTGGACACCAACACCCTCCCTCACGAGCACAACCCTCCTCCTGCACCCAGACCCACTCCGAGCCCGGCAGCAGCCCCTGTGTCCCCAGCTCGCAGGGGAGCAGCGCTCGGGCTCCTGCAGCGGGGACCAGGGCGAGATTAAAATAATAAATAACAATAATCATCTGCTCGGGCCGTTACAGAACCGCATCGTCATGGCAACCGCCTGCTGGCTGCGATGCTGCCTTGCTGGTGGGAAGTATTTCCTTGGGATGGATGTAAATTCCTCCACCGTGACACCAGTGCAGCGTGGCACTGCTGGGGGACAGGCTGGGGTCGGGGGGGGTGTGACGGGGACAGGCGGTGACAGGAGCGAGCCCGCACGGGCACTGCGGAGGGGAGCGATCGCAAACAACCCGACAGCACCCTGTGACACTGCCTGGCCAGGAGGCTTCTTTAAGGCCGAGTGACAGAATAAATTCTCACCAGCAAAGAGCCATCATGTTGCTTTTAATTATCAGGAAAGGTCCCAAAGCATCGCAGTCTGTTTAACTTGGGCTGACGGAAAGATATTTGTCATGACTTCTTTTTTTTTTTTTTTTTT
>NW_020799130.1:1555713-1559798 GCF_003259725.1 Athene cunicularia
TTTTTTTTTTTTTTTTTTTTTTTCCCTCCTGTATTTTTTTTTCTCAGAGCAAACCAGCTGGAGGGACAAACCCACACGGGGCCTCGGGGGGGGAGCGGGCAGGACGTGCTAACGCTGGACAACCAAGCTGAGCCCAGCCCGCAGCTCTGCCCCAGCTGGGACAGGGGACAGGCTCCGGGCTGGGGAATGTCACAAGGCCACTAAGCTGGAACCAGCCCTGGCTCAGGGCTCCTCTGAGACACGGTGCCCTGGGGAGGAGGGTCACGTCACTGCTGCCTCCCTTTTTATCCGCCCAGAGTCAAACTTAATGCGCTACAGCTTTACACCAGGCACTCTCAATTTAATCGTCAGAATACCTTGCAGGGGATTAACTGCCAGTTTCCTCTCTTAATCACTATTGATATAATGAGATGACAGTCAGCCTTGCAAGGAGGGGGGACATATTTATCAGGAGGGCTTTTACCGTAACCGTGGCTTGTTCTCTTGGCTGAGGCTTGGGAGAGTATCTGAGACAGAGGAGATTCGGATGCAGAAGGGGATGGGGGCAGGTTTCCAGCCGTCCCCTCGCCTGCAGCTCCAGCCAGTGCATGGACGAGGACTCCGGCCTCAGTCCCTTGAGCTGCACCAAGCTCCGGGCCCGGGCAGCAATACTGGGGGCTGTGCACCCACCACCCAGCCTCAGGGACAGGCCACCCGTGCGACGTGCCGCTGAGACAGCCAGACTCACGTCCTCGGGGCTGAAGCAAGAAAGGTGAGGTAGAGACACAAAGAAAACTCTGAAACAAACACCTGCCCTGGAAAAAATTTCACTGGCTGCTGGAGCATCTGCTGCTCGCTGGGGCTGTGGCCCTCGGAGGGGACAGGAACTGCGGGCATGTCCAGCTAGAGGCAGGTGGGTCACTGCCAGGGCTTTGGGGCTGAGGGCTGCTTCAAACACGGGGTTTTCAGGAGTGCCTTCCCCTGGGTGAGGGCCAAGCCTTGCTAGCAAGAAAAGTTTGCACCAAATTCTGCCTGGGAGCTCCTGCTCTTGGTGTGTGAACCTAAAGGAAAGCAAGGGCAGAGCATCCCCCTTGGCAGGGTACAGGGAGAGCCTGGGCAGCTCTGCCCCCCTGGCTGCCCCCGCCCTGCCCTCCCCTTCCCATCTAACCCCTTTCAGCTCCTGAAATAAAATATAGGAAATTAAAAATTTATTTCACCAAGCCATAAATCCCTCGATAAAAGAAGCTCTCAGGCAGCAGGAGAGTGCCAGACTCAATCCTCAGACAGTTTCGCTCCTTACGGAGCGGAGGGCTCCTGCCCCAGCTCCCCTCTCGCCTCTCTGTCCCTCTAACACCTGAGCCCACGGACATCACCTCAAATCCCAAGCCCGGGACGGTTTTTGCCACCCATAAATATCCAGCAAAGACTATAAACTCCAGTCAACGTTTGCCCCCTCGCTGCTGGTGGAAGCCGGGTGGCTGATACCGAGATGATAGCCCTGCCTATAAATCATATTTTGCCCAGATTTAGAGGAGAAAGGAGCTATTATGAGAAATAGATCAGAAGTGACACAGCTCATTATTATGAGGTGAGTCCGAGTTGCAGACAAGGGCAAAGTTAATAGAAAACGTATCCAATCCACAATGGTAACTTTAATTGTTACCACTAATGAAGCCTATTTAGGATGGATTATGTATCTGGCACTTCAGATGCAGCCCTCAATTCATCTTCCACGTCAGATGTCTCATTGCATCAGATCCAGAGGCAGAGGGAGGGTTTTTCCCCTTCCGCCAAACAACTGGGCTTGAGAAACAAATTCTGCATAATCCATCGGCCGCGAGGACCCGCTGCCCAGGCGAGGGCAGGGACTTTCTGGAGACGCTCACGGGGGGGGCAATTCACCTCCCCAGCACAGCCAGGAGCTGCTGAAGGAACCTGCAGCATCAGCACTGCAGGACCTGCTCCAGGGCAGCCTCCTCCCCACCTTCCCGTCGCCCTCCCCACACTATCCCCAGCTCCAACAGCCACCAAGGGCCCAGAGCCCCGGGGATGGCCAGTGGCTGTGGCTCTGCCGTAGCCCTGCCCTGGCCCAGCCGCCTCCTCCCCAGCCTCCTCCCAGCCAGTTTGCCAGGCACACTTCTGGAATTAAGGACAAATTGTAATTACTTTCCTCGGTAACAAAACCTTTGGAGGAAAGGGCTGGTGATAGATTTCAGGTTTTATCAGAGCTGACAAGGAGCATTACTCACGCCGCACGAGAACTGGCACCTCGTCAGACACAGAGGTCTGTGGTGACCATCCCCTGGGGCACCAACAGACACCAGCATTATTTTTTTTTTTTCCTTAATATTAAGCACGTTGTCTCCTTCAGTTCCCTCAGCCCTGCTGAGTGGTGAGCCCGGCCCTGGCACATCACCCCTGCCCGGCACGAGGAGCCGCGCTGCGGGCAGGCGCCCGGCTGCACCCCGCAGAGGGTGAAGCTGCTGCAGGGAGCGACGAGTGACCTTCAGAAGGAGCAGGCAAAGTTCTCTAACGCCGAGTACAACCACACACCAAACTACGGCACCCAGGGAGGAGGCAGAGCCTCCCGTCACTGCAGCCTGATCCCATTTTGGGGCAAGGGCGATGAATTTCAGGATCCCTTCTGCCCCTGTTTTCTACGGCCACATCAACAAGGCCCCCCCTGCCCCTTCCCGAGCAGTTGAGGCTGCACCCCTCTGCCAAACCCATCGCCACCCCATCGCCACGTCCGAGCCGAGCTGGGGGGACGCTGTGTTCTGCCTCCATCCCCTGGACCATCCCACACCCTCCCCTCGGCTGCTGCCACACTGGGGCTGGGCGATTCTTGTCAATTAAGGTTATAATCAATCGATAAACTAATTGAGCTTGTTCAGTTTGATCTCTTAAGCCTCCCTTTAAAGACCATCCCTTCCCACGAGTCACCTGCGCACATTAACCTCTGCTCTCCCTGCACAGACAATATTTGCAGTCCATCTGCTTTTTCCCCGTTTAGCCGTTACGTGAAGCCATTTACTGACACTGTTGATGGCTTACACGGAGCGGGGGAGGTCTCGGGTGCATTTCAGCCCCGTGCAGAGACAGTCTCTCCAAACTGTTGCTTGAAAAGTCTCTACAACCTAAATATCAAAGAGAAGAAACTGCAAAGCAAGAAGAGAGAGCCAGGGTTTGGGGTTAAACTCCCCATGGAAACGGGGCACTGCTTGGGTATGCCCAGCCAAACCCAGGCATGGGGCTGCCCGCTGCCCCAGTCAGGCCCTGCCTCTGCCCGCGAGGAGCCACGGCCACTCCCCAGGAATCAGCAGCAAGATGCTCTTAGATGTGGACAAGGTCGACATCACCTGCTCCGAAAGGTGAGAGCAACCCTCCCAGCACTGAGCTCCTGTTTACTCCTGGTTTGCTCAGCCCATGCCTCCAGTGTGAGTAATTCACTCCTATTTAGTCTCGATTTAGCTGGATGTAGTCATTCATTATCATGACTTCGTCATGAATTAAAATGACTGCTGCAGCGTCCCCCGAGCCGGGCGCCGTTAGTCACCCAGCCTCAAATGGGATCATTCTCCCTTTTGTCCCCATTTTCCCTTCTCAGCAGCACCGTACAAACGGGCAGAAAATATCTTCACAGTGCACTCAGGGTTTTCCGCAAGGCGAAGCAGGGCTGAGGAATTAATTGTGAAGACGTTTAGTCGGCGTTCAGGTGGGTGCCACGAGCGTGCCCTGAGGAATTATTCCATCGCCCTTCAGCAGGACACGGTGTCAGCTGGCGCAGGGAAGTGGGGGGCTGGCAGCCCCGGGGACCCCCACTCCACCACGAGTGCGGGGAAAGTGCGTTGAACCTCCCACGCTGCGTTGGAACCCGAGCATCCCACTGTCCTCCAGCTTTGCTCACCCTGAAAACGGGAGACTGGAATCGAGTGAGTAATGGGAGCCATGAACAACGAACAATGAGATGGATGGATCCATCTCACCCTCCATCCGTTGTATCCATCATACCGATGCATTTTATCTTTGTGTCCCCTTAAATAATGCCGCTTGCTTTCCACTGGGGAGGGAGAAGAAGAAGAAAAAAAAAATCGATTAAAAAAAAA
>NW_020799130.1:1559848-1639391 GCF_003259725.1 Athene cunicularia
GGGGGGGGGGGGGGAAAGGATAATTATGTTCCACAAAAATTAAGGAAAAGAAAAATGATGTAAAGAAATTACTTCTCATATAAAAGGGTATTTTATAATGGACCTTTAAAGCATTCCATCAAGTAAAACCAACACATTTATTTGAAGTGTTAAAGAGGAACCTTCAATCAATCAGAGAACTTCATTTTTACACTGTAATGAATTCAATTGACCTTTGTGTTGCACAGATACGGTGGCTGAGGCGAGGCAGGAGCCTGCACCCAGGCGCGGTGCCATGGCTGTGGGTGCCCGGGTGCAACCCCCCGCGGGCAGCAGGGCCGGCTGCAGGAGATGCCCTTGGCACCCCTGGGAGCTGCAGCCCCACTCTGGAGCTCTGGATTTACAGATTTTTCGGATGCGGCACTAGGGGAAGGGGCCAACCACCGCCTCGAGGACGGACATCACTGGAAACTGGCTCGGAGAGGGACGCTTCTGCATGAAATCCTGAGATTAAACCTCTGCTCTCAAAGCAATTATTACCAGCTAATGTGGGCTGGGACATCGCCTCTCCCTTCCCTCTGATTAAAATCCCATTTTGTCCCCCACATTGCAAATGGAAGGGCATTCATTTAGGAACCCATGAGGATCAGAGGTGAAGTCTGTGGCTCGAGTTTCCCCCTCCACAAGCGTTTCGGATGCGCCATTGGCCTGCGCAGGAGTGGAGCCAGAGGGAGCTTGGGCACCTCATCGCTTCGGGATGGGAAGAGCTCAGACCCCCAAGCTTCCTGGGAGCATGAGTCCATCCCTCCTGCACTGGTACAGCAGAGCACCAGCGCGGGAACAGGGGGCTTGGGCCGAGGCGTCCCCTTTTCCATGCCAGGTCCCTAAATCACCCACCGAGTGACATTAAACAGTCCCACCCACCATCCGCTGCTGCCCGGGCTGGTCCTGCTCTCGGGGTGTTTCTCTGGAAGGTGCAGCAGCTCCTGTGCCAGCCTGACACCTTCCCCAGAACACCCGAGCCTCTGCTGCTCACAGGGGGCAAACTGCAGCCCCCAACCAGCCTTTTCTCTCCCGTCATCTTCTGGATAAATATCAGAGAAGTATAATAAAAATGGTGGTTAGAAAGACAGAAAAAGCTTTTACTATTGAGGGAAGAATCCCTTGAATTGCACCCGGGCTAATTAACATTTATACAAAGTTCACTCATCACAAACATACATTAACCTTTGAAGCATATAGAAGAGCAACTGGAAAGTGTATAATGAGAGCAGGGACACACCAGAGCGCTAGACTTCCCTCCCGAAACCGCCAGCCTTGCCTCCTCTTGGCTGAATTCTGAAGCAGTTTCCCCACGATTACCAGTTTTTCTGCACTCCCAAGGTAGGTCCTCACCACCCCCAGGCTGCCCCCTCCCCAGACAGAGCCCGGGGGGGGGGAATTGCCCACCCATCCCGGGGGTCACGGCTGTGCCCAGATGCTGCCCAAGGCTCTTTGTCCCTCTTGCCTGCTCTTCCACTGTGCTACGTCCCCAAGAAACAGCAATCAGTTCTCACGGTGAGCCACGCTGGAGAACGCCGATGAAAAATGAAGGATTTTATCCAAGATTTAAATTAAAATAGCAATCAATATCGCTCCCGAAAGCGGAGAGAAGAGCGGCCATGATGTTGAGATGTCCTTAATGATTCCAGTCAAAGTCATTAGCAAAGTTAGTTCCCTGACTTTTTTTTTTTTTTTAATTTAATTGGGAATGGTGTCAGAGACCCGGCATCCTCAAGGAAAGAGAGAAACGTGAAAGACATCTGGGCAGCGCTCGAGCTGGAAAGATGAGACGTGGTGCCAACCTCTACGAGCCATCGGGCTGGGTGGGGGAAGGAGGAGGAGGAAAAGAAAGCTTCAGAAAGAAAAAATTGTGTATTTCTTCACCCCACTTCCTTGTGTGGCAAGGAAATGGGTAAGTGGTTGATGTCACGCCTCATTTAAGGAGAAACTAATAATGATCAATACCTGCTCTTTAGCCCCCCCCTGTGCCCCCCACTTTGCTGCTGGAACTGGCACCTTCCCAGGGCAGGTCATTAACACAGGTCATTAACACAGGTTATTAACACAGAGGCCACATGGATGGATGGCCATTTGCATCCAAAGGTGCAACTTCAGACTGCAGAAATAACGCTGCCCTGTGGGGAGAGGCATAAAACCAGGTGCCCCCAAACAGCTCGCATTTTTAAAGTTTTATATGTAATATTATATTTTTATATATCGTAAATATCTATATTAACGCACACACACGCCCTTGGGGAGGTCCCGGCCTCCACCACGGGCTGTACCCTGGGGCAGGCAGCACGGGCCGGGTCTCCTCACCCTCAAGCAGCTCAACCACCTGCCAAAGCCAGCGAGGGGTCAGGGGAGAAGGGGAAAGGATCCATTTCAAGAGCCATCGCCAACCCCAGGGCTCTTGTCTGCTCAGCAATCAAGAAGCGCTTCTGGTTTCAGTTGTGTGCAACTCCTCATAAATCCTCCCCGAGTCAACAAAAGCCAAAGTCATTTAACTCTGCGCTAATATAAAAGGGAGCAGGAAGGAGCTCGCGCGTGGCAGCGAGCACAAGATTTTCCAGAGGAACAATGAGGAGCAATTATGCTTATCGGGAGCTGGGGTGGGATCCGGCACGTCTGCAGGCTGGTGCTGGTAATCACAGTTAATTTTACAAAGTCTGGATGACATATAGGGAAGATTTAGATGTTCTAATTACTCCACTGAATACCAGGGGTGCTGCTGATGAGGGAGGCAGGCACATGCACATCCACACACACGCGCTCAAAGCCAATTAAGAAAGAAAAACAGCAACAAGGAGCCTGCAGGCTCACAAGCTCTTTGCCAAAAAAAAAAAAAAAAAGTAGATCCAGGCTGGCCTGGGTAAAACATAGCAACCACAGACAGGCTAGAAGACTTCCGATAGCCCAGCACTGAGGACCTGGAAGCCTTGAACAGGGCAGGAGAGGATTCAAGCCATCGGCCAAGTGATAAAGCTTAATTTTTAGCTAATAGCATCTTGGTGTCATGCACCGGGTATTCCACCCAGCGAGGAGCAGGAGCTGTGACCCAGGACAGCAGCGAGATGCTGCAGGTCAGTAAAATCCTGCCTCTCCCATCCAGTTTTCTCAGCTCTCCCTGGGCGCCTGCAACACGCTGGTCTCTGACACAACCCGCCCCCCCCAAAAGACACCACAGCCCATCCCCTACAAGTCCATCCTCGCACCAAGCCCCAACCCGCCGGGACCTGCCCAACTGCCAGAGGACCAGCCCGGGATGACCACGGCAAACCCCAGGGCCTGGCCAGCGGGGGCTGCCAGCAGAGCCCCCCCGGGCCCGCTCCTCTCACCAGCCCCTGCAGGGACCAGCCCCGGGGTCCTCTGCACAGTCCCAAGAGCTCAGCAGCAGCGCTGGGTGAAGGGGCGGACACACAAAATCTCTCTCCATGTCCTTCTTTCTGAGTATCAGCTCCATTTAAACCCCCATCTAGAGTTTTGCATGCTTCTGGGTCAGATGGAATCTCCTCTTTCACCAACAGCATCTCCACACCCTCCCAGCTCCAGGGCAGCTGCTTCCCGCCAGCATCCTCCTGCCCAGCGACCCTGCGGACACGGCAGAGGAACTGCCCCCCTGGCAGCAGCCTCGGTAAGTACCAGGTGGAGGGGGCTCATTTGCTTGTTCTTAGAGCCTTGAAGCAGACGGAGCCGCTGATTTAATCACAACCTTTCCTCCTGCCTAGTCTGAAACCCGCCTACAGCTCAACAGAATAAAGTTGGTAGGACACAGGTGCCTCTCTCAGTCCCCTCCTTGAGCCTCTGCTGGTAGCCAGCTCCCTGCAGAGGAATGTGGAATAAAGAACTTGAGGCTATAAACCCAAAGTGGACCTTTGGTCCTGGCTGGAGGGGTGGGAACTACGCGGAAAATCCAACAGCAGAAGTTCAGAGGTGTCCTAGTCCTTGGGAGCAACGAGCCGCTGCGCCGAGCGTGCTCTGCAGGGGGGGGAGACCCGGCGTGGGGAGGGGGACACTGCAAAAAGTGCAAGAAGCACAAGTTTTAAACGACCCCTGAAAAGCAATGCTGTTACCAGTGTTATTTATCGCAGGAAGTGGCATTAATATTACTACACTGATTAATACATAAAGCTGTAGCATTATTACTAAACCAGCCGCAAACCACTGCATTACTATTAATGCTGACATGAATATATTAATAATACATCATTACTGGTTTGTTTTGTGGCTTTTACTTCCCTGAAATAATTTTTTTTTCACTCTTCTGTTCAATATTTTGAGAAGCAGTTAGGTCTAGCCTGTAACCAGGGCCCAGTTTTCTTAAGATACCGGACAAAGGGGGATTTGCTGGAAGCTGCGACCGTGGCCCAGGGGCCGCGCTGGGATGGAGCTGACGGACGAGGCCAAGCCCTGATGCTGAGCTGGGCTTTTCCAAAGGGCACACGTCAGGGGGTGACCCCGAAGCACAGCACTGCCCTAGGGGGACTGCCACCACCTCTCCCCCTGCCTTTTGCAAGCCCCAGCTCTGTGCTCAGCACAGGAGGGGTCCGAGCCCGCCCTGGGCACGGTGGCTGATCCCGGAGCAACACGGAGCCGCCGAGCCGTGGCGGCCTGGCACGCCGGCTCCGTCAGAAGAGCATCATAAATCCTGGCGCTGGGTAAGCGACGTTCTGCTGGGCTTTCTCCCAGATCGCACTCATTCCTCACGCTGAAATCCTACCCTGTTTTGGCAGCAAATCCGCAAAAACGAGCAGGCATGGTTCCGCGTGCTCGTGCAGGAGGAAAGTCAGCGCGACAGAGAGTAAATGAGGCAGCACCGCGCTTCCAAGGCGTCTCAAGATTTCTCTGCAAGCAAAGTCAGGCATGACTGAGTTTAAAGTTACCTAAGGAGGGACTTGGCCCTTCGAACAGCACCAGCCATTTTTCTTCCCCCCCGGCCCAGCAGCCAGCAGCATCAGCCACGTACCTCCAGTACCGGCAGCGCTGCGCCGCTCCCAGGGCGGTCACCAACCCCCTCTGCACCACCTGCAGCCCACGGGCCCCCCAGAACCCCCCCGTGCAGTCCAGCCTTCACCCACGGAGTCGTCAGACAGCTTCACTGTCCCAGTCTCATTGGATTTTAATAATTAAAAAGCAGGATTGCCACAGCCACGCTTACAAAACAGCCTGTGCTGGCTGATGCTTCCTCCTTCGGCACCAGCTCCTGGAGTCAGGTGATGGTGCCGGAATCTCAGCTGGCTTTCCAGTGATGCTTACGTGAGTGGATGAGTGCTAGGAAGCACAACCCGAAAGGCTTCACGAGCAGAAGACAGACACGAACATCAGTATTTCTTTTTTCAGTCCTGTCAGTCACATCCCAAGCTGTTGATTTATTCTGGGGCAGGGAGCGCTTGTTATTTGTAAGGACTGCTGGCCCTGTAATCCCTCGCTGGAGGTTATGGTGCAGAAAGGGAGATGTGAGGGAAGAAAAAGGACTTTGTCGCGCCGGAAATGGCATGATTGAAATGCTGATTTAGCTCATGTCTCACAGTCATACAGGTAACCTCTCGCTCCCCTCTCCTTGTCTTCTGGTATTTAGAAAACATCTTTTTAAAACAGATAAATACATAATGGAGAAACTTTTCATTTCCTCTGTGGTCAGGGGCAAATATTTGCATTCACAGAGATAAGAATTTGATGTTCCAGATAAGCGCAGACTTCTGCTGTCCAGAAAGGAGACGTTAATGCATATTCCCGTCCACTTCTACATTTAATAAAAGTATCACTGCTTTTATCTTGTTCCAGAAAGTCCCCCCATCAAACACCGATGCAGTGAGCTGGAGCTGACCCCCCCCCGCCTCCTGCACTGGGGGACGGATGGAGGGTGGGATGGGGATGGGGGGGGCAGCATTATCCTGCCCAGCAGCTCCCACTGCCGGGCCCCAAATCCAGGCTGGGCTGAGCCCGATCCCACTATTGCTCTGGGTGCGTTACAGGTGGAAGCTCACAGCTCCCAACCACTCCAGAACCGTTCACAAATGTCGCTTCTCGCAAAATTGAGGGGCTATGAAGGATGCAGGCTTGGCTGCCGCTGAGACTCCACCAAGCCTGGGTGCCAGGGCAGCACAGCAAAACCCGGCACGGGGCTGCACCCCCACCTCCGGCACCGGCCCATCGGCACCACGAGCTTCTGCCTGTGCCTGCTCCCCTTCCCTGGACAAAGAAAACAGCGCCTGGTTAGTAAGTGCTTTAAAGATACATGGCAGCAGACTCTAAGAAAGCGAAATCCTCAGATCTTAAATGTAACTGATCAAAAACCTCCTAAAAAAATCCTGAAAAATTAAAGAAAAATCTAAAAGTACACAGTTGGGTTTTAACCTTGACGCCATACAGCCTACAAAGAAATCTCTGTCGCTATTGATTCACGCGGGGAACGCTGTGACATGCTGCGGGTGGACAGTGGGATGAAACATGAAGATGGAGACGAGAGATCGTGACCCCAACGGCCTCCCACGTTTCATTGACGCCTGGCAAAAGCAAGCAGAGTGGGAGTTCCTTTGAAATTCATCTCGGTCTCAAACAAACCAGGACCCAGGGTGCTCCTTCCCGTAACTTCTTTGATTCCAAGTTGGTTTTTTTTTTTTTTTTTTTGCAGCTGGAGGGGGGACCAGGCAGAGGAAGAGCTGTGCGGCTGCCGCAGCAGGCAGAGCTTTCCTCGCCTCCCCTGCCTGTGCTGCCTGGCTCCCGGGGACCCGGCTCCTCGCAGCTGGCCAAGTGGAGATACTGCAAGTTTCAAATAAAAACCTTCCTTATCTTGCTGGGGAGAAAGCACGGGGTTTTTAAACGCTACATGTTCAAACAGAAAATACTCGTCTCAGCCTCTGAAGAGCTTTACACAGAACACAGCCTTGTTTTTTTTTTTTTTTTTCTTTCTTTCTCAGGGTGTTTTTTCCTCCCTCGCAATAAAAAGCATCCACCATCAATATTCTTTTAGGATTTTGTTTCCCTAATGCATACACACATTTTCCTCTTTCTTTCCCTTCTGTAAGCTGTGCCATTGCCAAGGCGCTGACCTTCCGGAGCCCGCTGGGGCTGGGGAAACCCCATGTCGCAGATGGTCAGAATCTGTGATCCCTCGGACCTGTGCAGACAAAAGCAAGCTCAGCTTTATTTGTACAGTTAATTACAATATTTTCTGGCCTCTCACAACTGCTCCACGTAACCGCTGCTGGTGCTGGTGCTCCCTGTGAGTGCCGCGGATCTGTAGTGACCGGATTAACGGGGCACTGGTGGGTGCTGTCACCTTGGGCTGGTGGTAGGACAGGATCTAGTTTGCCTTCCTCCATCAGCCCCTAGTTTACTGCGAGCAAGTAAAACAATTCTGCCATGCCTTTGTATCCCTGTCGGGATGACAGAACCCTCCCTTAGCGTGAGCTGTAATTAAAGCTTCTGGCTGCACAGGTCCAAAATGCATCTGCAGCAGGGGGCAAGCTCCCCTGGGCAGGGCTGCCGCTGCCAACAGCCCCTACGGAACATCAAACCCTCCAAGGTCCAGCCCCAGCTCCACGTCTTCAAGCTGCGTCAGGATTTCAAACGGTGCAGAGCCCTCGGAACAGCTCTGTATTTCATCACACATCAGCAGGGGGTGGGTTTTGGAAGACAGGACATGTTTGAAGTAACTCAGCTTGGAACTCACAGAGGATGCGAGTGGCAGCTCTGGTGGTCAGTCCCTTCGCACCACAAACAGCAGCTCTCCTGAAATGATCGTATCTCTGGGACGGCTTGGCCCTTGCTCTGGGAAAGGCCGTGGGGCACTGGGGGCACCAGGGATTTGACACAGCCTTGGGGCAGGGACCTCACCTGCCGTGAACAGAAGGCGCATAACTGCCTTTGCGTGTCGCTCTTTATGGGGATGTTTTATTTATTTCCATATTCACTTGGGAATTGCCTAGTGGGTAGGAAGAGAAGGTGGTTTTTTTCCCCCACGTGTTTTTTAATGCATTTTTAGCGTTCCTACAGGCCCGGAACCAGCAAAGCGTGAATCTAACTTTGAAGACACGGAGATGACATTTTCTAAGGCACAGAGAGGCTGAGGCCTCGATCCCCCACGGACCAGTGAGACCCCAACCAGCAAAGCCCCCCCTTCTCCTCCACGTCACAAACGTCCTCGCAGAAGCCAGCAGCACAACAGCGGGTCCACACAAGGGATTTGGGGGTGAGCTGCCCATCCTGGAGCACTGCTGAACACGGCTCTGCTCGCTGCCCTCGCCCGGGGTGCCTGGGTGGCCCCGGGGGTGGGACACAGCAGGGACACGTGCTGTTCCTCTGCTGACCCAAGGGGCAGGAGTCACCGTGCCGTCAGCAATCTGCCATTTCTATCCCTCTGAAAAGAGCTGAAAAGCCTTGTTGGCATTTTCACAGAGTTCAGGAGAGGAAGAAATTACACCGCTAGAAAATCACTGGGGTTAAGAAACCAGTTTCCTTTCTAGCTCTGTCACTGAATACAAAGAGAATCTAGTCGTTAATGACATACAAAAGTTTAGGGTGAGAACACACTAGAGCTGAGAGGGGAACGAAGCCGGGACCTCCTGCGAGCTGGTCCCCACCTCACAGGCACATCTGCAGCCACTCTGCTCCCTGAAGAACACTCGGCGCTTTCTATTTTTATCCTCTTTTCAGTGCTCATCCCTACCTGTGCCAGAGAGGAAGAAAGAGCAAAGAAAGTTCATCTTACATCGAGAGTCAAAGGGAAGATAAATAAAAACCCTCTTTGCTCAGAGGAGCCCTTCAGGATCTCAAAAGCTGTTTTTCCTCTGGCACTGCCGGTCCGGAGCGGCACCGCATGCAGCCCTGTCATCCCTCACCTGGCCCGAAGGCAGCAATCCATCCCCGCCTCCGCGGGCATCCACAGCCTCTTTCAAAGGTCAGGAGATGGGATTTTGCCCAGCGTGTACGTTGTGATCCTTGCCTTCTGCTTTCTCTTACTTTCACTCCGTTTCTTTGGCCCCGGGCACAGGGAACCGGCTGCTCTGCGGGTCAGCGCCATGAACCAGCACCCAACGCCGGGGAGGAGGAGGGAGTGGAGGAAGAGGGAAGGATGCGTTCTGTCCCAGAACGGGCGTGCCTGTTTGGAGAGAAGCAGGGCACCGCCGATTCAAGTCCTTGTGCAACCCATTTCATAAAGTCCAGCGTCTCCCAGGCTTTAACACCTGCACATGTAGGTCATTCTCTCACTCTGGGAGGAAGATGAGTGTGCAATAAAACATACGTACACATGCGCAGCTTCAAAATGATGGGGAAGACAAGCTGGAAAAGTGCCCGTGACACAGCAGAGGAGGCACCACAGCCCCTGCAGCCACCGTCCCCAGGAGAGCTCCAGCTCCGCTCCCCCAGAGGCCGTGGCCATGGGCAGGGCTGGCGGCTCTGCCCACAGCCCAGCCCCTCACCCTGCCTGCAGGCGTGCGCTGAGAGAGCTGGGGATACGGACTGGCCCTCCTTCACTTCACTGAATTAAAGATAATATCTGAAAATGCCAAAACTTGCATTGAAATTAATGGGACTTAGATGCCAAAATACCCTTGTGTATGTGGCCCTCTAGGTCTTTATCTTGATTCAATATTCTTTGGAAGTCAGTGTAGAGTGAAGGATAGGTTTTCATCTGAGATTTTGCTGACTAGAAGTCAAGGGCTGTAGGTAAATCTCACCTGGTAATATCTCACCCGTCAGAGCCCTTTCAAAAATCCGGGTAGCATGAGCATCCATCAGGACTGACACATTAATTCAGTGTTATTTTCACATCATTTAAGGTCCCTCTTCCCACTTTTGTTTTGCAATTGAAAATATTTTTGAGGCATAACGCAACTGCCATCCTCACCCTGCTGTCTGGAACCACTGCTGTGGTCCACAGGGACTCTCTGCATTCCAGTCAGAATTAAGTATTTGAAGGGGTTTAGATTTAATCCCATTCAAATACGCATTTTGCTTAGGATAAAAGAAAAAGTAGCGCTCTCTTGCTGAAACAAATCAAGCCCAGGTGATGCTGACGGTGGCAGGGGCTGCTTCACACCCCATTGCATATGCGGGGAACACAGATAAATCACACGAGCTGGGAGCGGAATTAGGCTCTGGTTACAAGGAACGCAGCCTCGGCCGACGGTGCCAGAGCAGGATTAATGAATCCAGTTCAAGGAGATCACAGCCTGTGTGTTCGGATGACACCGTATTGTCGTGTAGGAGCGGGGACTGGGAAGAGGCAGTAGCTGCTCTTTGCTAGAGGAGATTTGCTCCGGAGGCACGTTAGACCTAGAAGAAAATCAATGGCTACCATGGACCTGACAAGCCCCAGTCACCCTGCGTGGTCACGCCGGGTCTCAGCGAGGTTTGTGACCCTGTGCTGGAGCCGCCTGGTCTCTCTAATAGCGGCACAAATGATGCCAAGCCCCGGGCAGGGGGGAGCAGCGCCTGGCGCGCAGCCTTTCGCAGCTTCACCCCCCAGCCGCCTGCCCGCAGCGCTCCTGCCGAGCCGCTGCTGCTCCCCAGGACGGACAATTCTTGGGTGGGGGTGCCAGGACACGAAGCTGCTCCCCCCCAAAATTAGATCTCAAACAAGAGGCGCTGCAAAGACCCAGCCGCCAGCCGCGGGGCGGGGAGAGGACGTTGGCTCTGAAGCGACTGGCTCATCGTTCAAATGCCCAGCAGCTCGCCCTCTGCAAGAAGCTCAACTCCACTGACGTTTAAAAGCAAACTGGCTGCACCCTCGCAGGCTAAAATCCTTCTTTCTTCGTTTATCCCAACCAGAGCAGCAGCCGCCTCCTCCCCAGAGCCCCGAACGGCTGTGGGATGTGCTGGGAACCCATCAACCTGCAAAGGCCTCAGGGACACCTCGAGCTGTTAGAAATGCAGAATGGGCTCTGCCTCCGCCGTCCAGGTGACTCGTGGGACCAGCTGGACTGCCAGGGGGTCCCTTGCCCGGCGGCTGCTGAGCTGTCCCCCTCGCCGCGGCTCCAGGGGCTCCCCCCGCCCTCCCCAGCCACTCTCGGGGTGCAGGGCTTTGCCACAGCCCTCTTACCCCCCAGTTATTAAAAAGCTTATCCCAAATCTCCCCCCATTTTCTCTGTTTGTGTCTGAGCGTTATCCCTCTCCTCCTACGAGGTTTAATTTTCCGCGGTTTCAGCCCGAGTTGGAACAACCTAAAAACCAACGTGTCATTGAGGATCTCCTTCCCCGTCCCAGCTTCAGGCGGAGACACAAAACGGGTCCCAGAGCGAGGGGTGAGCAATACGAAAGGCTGCTCCCTTATGGGGAGAAGCCATGGGGCTCCGACAGCTGCGGACTCAGTTTTTTCTCGTTCTCTGTCTCCTGGGGGAGCAGGGAAATATCTTGCTCTGGAGCTGCTACATCCTTCCCAAGCACAGTGAGAGACAGAGACCAACACGGGCTTCCCAGCCAGAGAGAGAGTCTGATACAGCTCCTTGATGACAGGCAGAAAAGTCAAATTACCGAAAATGTAATCTAAAAGTTAAAAAATGGGGACATGTTAAATGAAAAATTAAGCATTTATTTTTGTAACATTGATTTTTTCATCAGTTTAAAAAATGTTCATTTTGAACGCCATTTTTTTTTCCAGCAGGGGGAAAAAAAAAAAAAAAAGTACAGTATATAATAAACATTTCCTGTTAAAAAAGTTGATTTTGATGGAGCTCCATATTTCATTCGTTCAGCAGCAACTGCTCTGCCCTGTATTTGGATGAACATTTAAGGAGAAACAGTTTGCTGAGTTTTTTTCTGCTCCCATGAAGGACTCGGGTCGCATCCACTGGGTGTTTGGGGAAGCAGGACCAACGTGCCTCCGCGCGGATTTACCATTTGTCAGGGAGCTCCTGCTCCGAGCAGACCACGACAGCTCGACCCGGGCAGGGCTGCATCTGCTCCCCACTCGGTAACCAGACACAAGTTACAGCTGCCCTGGTCGCACCCGGCTACGAATGACCACCCGGGCAAATCGCTGCTTCTGTCCGCTAATTATAAAATTAACTTAAACAAGCATAAAATAAAGGCTGTCAAGCTGAACTGTTGGACAAATAGGAGGAGAAAATGAAATCAAGGCATAGCTGCTGCTTTGGGGCCCGCAGCTCTGGCCGGAAGATGGGCGACCGTGTGCTCACAGCCTTCTGGCAGGGGAAAATTCCCTGACTGTGCCTCAGTTTCCCTTGGCCATGAACCCCAGCGTCTGCCAACCCAAGCCCTTTCCCAAACCTGTGGGCTGTCACTTGGCAGGAGTGACACGGGCAGCACCCTGCTCAGGTGGGTGTACCAGGGTTAAGGAGCACAGAAACGTTCCTACACGCCGCAGGAGGTGGCTCCTCTCTGCACCACGGCCGTTGCTTTCACAGTTGCCTGTTCTTGGAAGGGCACACGCGCCGCTGCTCAACAGATACGCGCCTCCAAATAGACATTTTATTAAGGGTTTTGTTGCTTATACATTGTAATTTAATACAAAGCTTTTTTTTTTTTTTTTTTTTTTTTCCCAGTGAGGAGCTCTCGGATCCACTCACTTTCTCATCCCTTTGTGTGATAAATCATGGCAGCATTATTCTGGCCTCAAACGTTTCCAACGAGAGGGGATATCAAAGTGGGTTTAGTTTCCTGTGTGAGCTTTTAAACGCCTTGTGGTTTCTCAGCACATTTTCTTCTCTTTGTGTGGTGCATCTACCTCCCTCCTCTTCTTTTCTTCTCTCCAGGAAGGCTGAGATTTCTTTTTAAGCAAAGAAAAAAGATTTTTCTTTTCCTTCTTTGTTCTGCTGCTACTTCCTAAATGATTCCTCCTTCCTCCCCCTGGCCCCTGCTGCCCTCTCCCCAAGGCAGCACAAAGGGTGAGACTCCCAAGGGCTCCAGGGACCACAGGAGTCCTTCGACGGGCTGTGGGTGGCAGGCAGGGCTGGCACAGACAGCGGTGACAGGTCACTGCAGCACAGGGGCATCCACGGGCGGAAACTGGGGAAACTAGCTGGGATGCAGTGGCCGGAGTTCCTTGGCTCAGCCCTCGCAGCAGAAGAGCTGAAGCTCCGCCGTGTCGTGTCACCTAACACCGCCAGGCTGTGATCTCCACCGGCTACTATAAAGCAATTAAGAAATAATTTCCAAGAGCGCAGTGTCATTAGCGTCTCGTACTCGGTAACCCCAGCAGCAAATCGAGGTTTAGTGCATTGTCTCAAGTCAGGCTGATTTACCCTGACAGTGATCAAATGATCTTAATGATTTGTCAGGCAGCCGTCATATCCAAATCTGTTTATGATGAGGACCAGGAAGCAAAAGAAATTCATTTAGTTTGTTTACCGTCAGGATGGGCCTGGACACCCCAGAGTCATTAAAAGAAGAAAAGGCGTCTCAGAAAAGCTGGAGCTACTTGATTACAACAGGCACCATGAGCGGGCCTCCTCCAGCACAGCAAAAGACTTTCAAAGTGCATAAATCAAAAACTACAGCGGCGTGAAATTTGACCAAAGCAAGCCAAATTAGGTGTCCAAAGCCCTGGGCACGACGGTTTTTCTTTAATAGCTTTGGTGACCTTTAGGGGTGGGTAACCTCTCGGCATGAAATGAGAATTTCTCCGATTTGCGTGGTTTATCTGTAGATAAGCTGCATGTGTAAGCGGGCTGGGAGAATGGGAATGAGGGGGGGTGGTGGTGAAAAATGGGAATCCCACGTGGAATCAAAACACCCAGAAGAACTGGAGTGCCATGGAGACAGGCTGATGGCCTTCATCCTACCCTGCGGGTCCTGTGGGACCTTGGGAAGTCCAGAGTGAAGACGAAGGCAGTGGTTAAGGAGGAAGAGGATGGCAGCAGAGCAGAGGTCCTTGAAGCCTCGTACCAATGGTGCCAAGGTCCAGCTCTGCGAATCGGCACAACGCCGCTTACCAAAGCCTCGGGGCTGTTTTTCCCAGACTGGCCCTGTCTCGCAGACACATCAGACGCTGCGTCTAACCTTGGGCAACAGAATTCTTGGTGTCACGTCCCCTTTGTGACAAAGCGCCGTGTCCCGAGGAAGCTCAGCTTTGCTGGAGCGCTCCCAGCCAGCTCTCTGTGAGAGCAAAAGCAGTTTGCAAATCCGCACCTCATCTTCTATTCCATTTAAATGATCTACCATCTTTAGCAGGGCTGAGCCTCTCCAGAGCCTGTATCCAAGGCAACAAGAGCTACCAGGGAAAAAATGGATCCAAGAAGTTATTAAAATCACAGTATCCTTTCTGAGCAAGGCAGAGATAATGAGCGTGCGTTACGCTGGTTCCCTGCACCATGGGCTGGCTACAAGCCACCTGCCGGGTGAAGCTCCCTGGCTGGTTCCCAAACACCAGCTTTGTGAAGGCATTTAAGGTCCTAAAGACACCGAGCAGCGCCTCCGTACCTCTAAACCTCATCCCAAACCCATAAAACCCCAGAATTTATTCACTACCTGTGGAATCAGCCTCCAGGGCAAGACAGGAGCGTTTCTAAGCTTTAGGAAGGGGCTAATATTTCAAATTTATAGACAATTGGGGAATTTCAAGATGTTGAAGACTCAGTAGTTTTGCAAAGCGGAAAATGTGAAACGCTGCGCCGGCTTCCGCGCAGAGCCTGTAGCACCTCAGGACCCCACAGGTGAGGCTGGGACCCCGCCTTGCTCCTGGGTCCCTTGGCATGTTCTTGCTTTTTCCACGCAGCAGGAAGCGCGCGGGGACGTGATGAGCCCAGACCTGGAGGCACCGACGGCCCTAAAGCTTCTGCATTGGGCAACACCCTGAGCACCCCCAGAAACAACCACCGCAAGCACAAGCATCAGTGCCGGGGGGTTAGAGGTGAGGGGCAGGCAGCGACGGATCGCTCTCCCTGCTCTGCATACGAGGCTACCCCAGGCTGCTGCAGTAATGAATCACTTCTGTGTGTGTCGCTAAGCGCTTTATAAATCCCAGGATTAGGAGAACATGTCAGAACGCTCACACTCTGCGTGCGCTTGGCACGAGACGAAACCTCCTGGAGCCAGACTGAGAAAAAGATCGCGGTGTAATTTGTTCTGATGTCTCAGGACTCCAGATCCTCCGGTTCCGTCGCAGGACAAACTCCCACTGATTTTACAATGAAGGACAGCTTTGCCTTGCAAACTCAAAGTCAAAATCTGGGATTATCTTTCCTCTCCGCCTCTCCAGAGCAATGCACGACGTTAAAGATTTGATTTGCAAAGAGATTGTGCAAACGGTTCTCTTGATCCGTCCCTCTGCTTGAGCTGCTCAAAGGTTTTTAAAGCAAAATGCTGATCTCTCCTGGGATTTGTACTGAAACCAAAGGAATCGGCTGAGCATCAGCTCCATGAACTGCACCCATCTTTGCTCAAAAAAGGGAGCGGATTCTCTTCAGAATGAGCAGCAGGCAGGCAGCGAGCTGAGGCGACCGTTGGAAAGGCTGCCAGTGACTTCAGCAACCTCCCAGAAAATCTTAGGGAACAAGGCCTGAATTCCCACGAACCGAGAGATTTCGGTGGGTGTTGAATTTTGCCACAAATATTTAGAGAGTCACGGTGAGCAGGTTCCAAACAGATCCAGGTAATTAACGCCTAGCGTTAACGTGCAAACGCAGGCTGACATCTAAACCATCTCCCCGGTCAACACTGCGACAGTTCCACCGAAACCACCCCCGGCTGCGCATCTGCCACGGCGGCGGCTGCTCGGTCCGACGGCACAGACGCGCTGACGCTGGCATGGCTCCGGGGGGGGGAACCCGAGCAATTTGTACCAGCACAGAGCACCCGTGTACCAGAACAACTGCATCTGGACAGCGTCTGTCTTGTATAATTACGACGGCGAAACAACTGAAACATTTTATGATACTCCTCGGCTTGCAAAATTATACCGGTATAGCTTTAAAAACGAAGATTTAACCAAAATTCACAGCCTCTATACCTGAATCATTAATTCAGTGTTTTTTAGTGTATTTTTTTCAAATGAAATGTTCAGCAAAGAGTATTTATTCATTCTTCATTGCTTTCCGGCCGTAAGAATAGTCAGATTAAATTTCACTCTCAAACGCAAACAAGACTTTAGAGGCAGAGGCAGTCAAAACAAGCATAGGAGAATGGCAACAACGTTCATGACATTTGCCCACCCGTTCTGGATCAAAACTCGAGGCTTTGATCACTGGTTTAGTTTGGCAAATCCTGGTTGAATAATAGGAGCAAAAAAACCCTCATTAGAAACGTTTGACTTTTTTTTTCTTGGTTTTCCTTCCCCTCAAAATCAAAATTTTGATGGAAATACTTGTCAGACAACAACTGGGTTTGGGGTTCGGCTTTATTTTTGTGTGTTTCTGCATCGAATAGCCCCTTTATGGTTGCCTCATTGCAGCACTCGCCCAGCTCTGGCTGCAGCGATGGTGGGGATGCTCGGGACCTGCGTCGTGGCCGCAGCCACGTTCCCCCAGGCTCTGCAGAGCAAAGTTCCACTGAAACAACCCCAAAGGCCTAAACCTGTATTTGTTTGTTTTCCTTTCATCCTCCCCGAGTTAAAATATTTATGAGGTTTCTCTAAAGTGCAGATACACTGGGTGAAACGCCCGCATACCCGCTCTGAGCCAGGCTTTGGGTTTAACTTCACCTCCAGCCTCGCTGTCCCCACTGGACTGACTCTGTGCTTTCCCCTTCCCCTTCCCGCGAGCCCTTCCCAGCACCCAGGGTCGGACTCGGCACCCCTCCGGCACAAGGAGCATCACTCTGGGTGCCCCCGGCCGCGTTCTGGGCAGGTTGATGTAGTGACGGGGGTAAACCTGGCGAGGCGAGAGGTAAACGCAAACCTGCTGCACGCTGCAGTCGAGGGCGTCTTCCAAGAAGTCCTTTGTCAGGCCCGAGCCCCTGCCCCACCTCCCCTCGGGAAAGCCTCCGGATCCCTTCTCTCAGAGCCTGACTCGATGCTGAATTTACTGGAAAGTGAATAAAGAGGAGCAAAGCGAGGTGACACGTCCCTACCCTGCCCACGGTCTGTCACTGCATGGGGGAGCAGCGCTGGCAGCTCAAGCTTTGCAGAGGGGATGCGTGGTTTTGGGGTGCTCAGCGATGTGTCTGTGACTGAAGTTATTCCCTCTCCCCTCAGATGCCGACAAGGCTCACGAGGAATCAGGAGAGATCTCCTCTGCAAGGGGCAGGAGGGAGATTTTCCTTTTCCTTTCCTTAAAGGGATGTAAATAAGGAAAGCAGCAGCAATCAGGCCGCCGTCCCTAGGACAGCATCTCTGGAGCTTATTCTCTTCACCGTGGGGGTTTGATGAAGGCAAACTTTCCTGACTCACTGCAGCACATGCAGAAAGAACCTGTTTCCAAGGAAACGGGGATCTTTTGCATGTCCAGCATGTGGTCAGAGATGGGGAAAGGTTGTGAAGACAGAGCCTGCCTTCCTACACGGGTGCTGCTGCCCGCCCTCCTCCCTCGCACGCCATCGCACCCCAGACGGGCTGTGTCCATGTGGAGAGGAGGGCTGGTGCAGCTGCAGCTTCTGTCTGCCGCCAGCAAAGCTCCCGTGCGGTACTGGGGGGCTTGTTTTAATCTGGAGAAGTAGGAGACGGGCAGTTCTCATCTCTGCATCGCCTGCAAATTTGAGCGACTGCAGAATCCCCCCAAAAAAGTTAACACCCAGAACCAATCAGAGGCTCATGATCCGGGCAGGACTTGGTTACTTCTTCTCTGTCTGGCCCAAGCAGAGCAAATTGCCCCAAAGCAGGCGCCGACCCCCAAAGTTTATCACCTCTCAAGCCAGCGATAGGAAGCAGGTGCCTTTTACTGATCCCGGACTGAGATGTAGGAAGATGCCACAGCACTTCCCCACGCAGAGGCTGAAGCACGAAGGACCGTGGCACCTGGTACGCTACAGATTACCTCCCCCCAGCCTCCTCTTACCTGGGGAGATGTCAATAAACTGGTGTGAAGGAAGCCCGGAGCCCAGCCCCGGAGGGGCGCTCACCGGGCTGGCGGTGTGTTCAGAGGCAGGGACAGGCACAAAGTGCCTCTTTAATCACCTTTTGGGGCCACGTCCCCCCCTGCAGCAGGTAATGCCAGGCCAGAGCAGCTCTGCCCGCAGAGGGGCTGCCGCAGATATAATTTGTGCTCTCGCACGCTGCGAGACTCCCGGCTAAAAGCTGTGCGCGGCTCTGAAGCTGTGTGCATCTGCAGCTATACATTTGCAGACACTGTCTGTGTCTATAATTAATTAATGTTTGTACAGTGCTTTTAAGCTAAAGTGGCATATAAGTACCAACTATCACTATTATTAGACCCATCCTGATTTAAACCCATCAAAAGCCAGGAAATTGGGGGTTTAAGAGCTTGGCAGCCTGGTCACACAGTGCTGCTAAAACTCACGTCTTTATGCTCTGCGTTTTACTCGGCAGAGTAAGTGAAGCCACAAACGTCAGCTGGGGATTTGCAGACTTAGCCCAGAACTGGCTGGCTTTTGTATCTGAAAGGGAGAAACCTCTCACGAAAGGGACCTTCGCCAGGGAGTCAGGGGGAAATAATAAAAAAAAAAAAAAAAAAGTGCATCATTTCAAGGGACCTTCCTGGCCCCTTGGCAGGCTTTAGCGCGAGCAGGGCTGGGCGTCAGCAGCGCTCACCCTGCTCCAGGCAGCACGGCCCGAGCGTGGGGCAGCTTCTCCCCGGCGCTTTCCCCGGCTGCCCTCTGAGTCAGGCTGCTTCTTCCCTCCCTGCTCCTATTATTAGCACCGAAAACCCCGGTTACAAAAATACCCATTTTAGATGAGTTCATTTTAAATGTCAACCTCTACGGGTTGGGGAGGGCTAATTAGTAAGGGGGAAAGGGAATGGGGATGTCGGGAACTTTAATTTCACTCGGTGCGGCCAACCCTGAAGGGAATTCAGCGCTGGCTATTAGCTACAGGCCTTTAATTTGACTCTAAATGTTAGTAACACTAACGAACGGGAAGAAGTCACAGGACGCGCTGATGCCAGGCAGGCCTCTGTCTAGGGGCGAGGTGCTAACCGGGGACTTAAAGGGGTGAGGCTGTGGGTGAAGGACCAACCCTCCCTGGTGCCACTGGGCTGCGGAGACGGGCTGGCGGCTGAGCACCTGCCCAAAAGAAAGAAGGAAACAGAGAGGGGAAGAGAGAGACGGGAGGGCTGAGAGACCAGAGGCCGCTGTGTCCTTCCCCTGAGCCAAGGCTGGCAGACAGAAGCCGTGAGCCCTGCCAGGTCCCCACCTTGTGCCTCACCTGCTGCTTTCCACCTGGTCAGTAACAAAAAGAGAATAATTTATGCCTTTTGCTTCCAGAACTGCTTTTTTTTTTTTTTTTTCTTTTTTTTTTTTTTTCATTTTTGATCTGCAGGACACTGAATCAGCACACCCATTGGACCAACTCCCCTCCCTGCCTACAAACTCCCGATCTGGAGCAAAGTCTCCTCAAACAGACGCTGATAACCCCCGCAGTCCCCTTCTCCATCTCTCCCATATCACAAGCTGTTTCCAACCTCTGGTCTACAAAACCCGTTCTCTCTCTCTTGCCAATGCACCCATGGTTTGGACAAGGCAAGGACCTTCCCGTGCAAACCCTGGAGAGGCTCCAGCTGTAGGATCCTGGAGATCGCAGCTGAGTAACTGACGGTTCTCTAACGCAGCTGACACTGGACAGACACCCCCCCGTCAGCGGGACTGAGGAGGCAAAGCCAAGTGGTGGTGAGTCCTGGGGCTCCCTCCCTGTCTCAGCCCGAGGTTTTCTTTTCAGCAAACGCTTTCCAGAAAGAGATCCACAAAGCTTTTGGATCTGCTGGATTTCTGGATGTCATAGGACTCCGTGACACCTCGGACCCTTTTTGAGCCCTGCAGTCTCAAAGGCAGCCAGAGCCCCTCACCCCACCCGGACAGCAGCCACCCCAGCGCTGCCGAAGGGCTTTGCTGGATCCTGCTTGTGGGTTTGGCCACACTGGACTCTGGCAGGAGATGCCCGGGAGCGGGCAGCTGTGGGGTGGGCAGGGGGAGCAGGCTGTGGGCAGAGCCCCGAAGGACCCTGTCACCTCTGGCTAGGCTGGTCCCTTGTGCCCCTCTGAACTGAGGTCCGTGACGCAGGCGTGCTCGCCAGCCTAGATGTTCATGCAACATCTTCCCCAAAGCCTGTGCTCATCTTCAAAACGTTCCCGGGGATGGAGGGATCCATCGCAGCACTTTCTGAAGTGCCCAATAGTTAATTGCCTTCACCGTTTAAAAAAGTCAGCATTGTGACTTGCGTTAGATCATTTGAATTTCCCTAGTCATTATTTTAACCCCTCTGTGATACAGCCATTTCCATACCCAGCTGCATTTCCCCAGTGCAGAACGTCTCTGCTGGGCCACGGGAAAGGCTTCAAACACGCGTGTGATCTGCTGGACACAGAGCCCGGGCCGGGGCTGGAGGTCTGCAGCAGGCTCCTCTCCTTCTCCCACGCTGAGAGATCCTGCTGACACATCTTCCCATCTAACCTTTTATCTGCCGGGGGGAGGACGTGGTTTGAGATGCTGCCTGTGAAAACTGTTATGAAATATCAATGATATAATTTTATCTACCTGCAGAAGTGACAGGCATATTTCAACAGTGGTATATTATCAATTATAAGCCTAACAGAGCATGTTCTCCCATCTGATTGTTGGAAAAATCACTTGTCAAGGGCTGGTAAAGACCACAGCTGTCTTCTTCGTATAGACAGCCCTGCAAGAGATGCGAAGCTTCTGTGGTACAATGCTTTTTCTTTTTTTTCTTTTTTTTTTTTTTTTTTTTTTTTTTTTCTATAGCGTCTTTACACCGACAATGTTTTACAAAGCAAAGAGTTAGATAGTGGCAGCACAGTGACAGTGTTAATCAAACACGGCAGCCGCTGTGGGCGCGGGTAGGGCTGACACGCAGCCGTCGGGAAGAGCCGAGCCAGCCCCGTCGGGCAGGACCCTCCTCTTCCCCCTGCAAGCGCTTTGTGCCTGAGGAAAGAAGGCTTTGCTATTTCCACACCAGCCAAGAAAAGCTTTGTTGCCAAGAGTAAGAGGCCGTACTGCAGTTCCCTGCGTCGCAGGGCTGGGGGCTGAGCTGGACCCTGATCCTCGTTTCACCTCCGGTGGCCACCCATGGGCTCATCTCTTGGACGTGGTCTCACTCTCCCGCTGCCTTCTCCAAACCCCAGGGTGATCCTCCCACCACACAAACCCGGGGTCTCCCTCGGAGATAACGAGCCACAGTGCTTCTCCAAACCAGCAAAAAGCTTTGCAAGCTTTCCTCTTTGGTGCATAACCATCTATGTGGACACAATGCCAGTTAGGAACTACTCACAGTCGGGACGATGCCAATTACAACTCTTACAAACAGGACAGGGGGATTTCTAATTATTAAAAGGCTTTAGCGCTTTAAAAAGCTACAACAAGAGAGTGAAAAAGACTTAATCAGTTTTCTTTGGAGTTGCCTCAAATTTGTAATTCAATCAAACCTCCCATAGCAGTAAGGATGTCTCTCTGATATTCACAGGAGCTTTCCAGGGGCTATAATCTCTGAGAGATTTATTCATACTTTCTGCATTAGCTTAAGACTATTTTGGAAGAAACATCTCTCCCTCCCTCCCACCAGCAGAGCTCCAAAGAAGTTATTAATATTAAAACAATTCAATTACTATGACTTGGGGAGAACACGGGTCCTGGGGAAAGGGCTGTTCGTTACACCGTGCCATGACAGCCCTCTCCTTCTGTTCCCGATATCCCCAAGTTGTTGTTCTGAAAGAGTTTACTGAAAAATTGAACAGAGCTACTGAAGACCACTGGAGGAGAGAGCCCAGCTCACCCTCCTCACAACTACCAGCTCCGGATATTTCACTGCTCTTTGTAAGTTCTGAGGTGTTGGCGAGAGCCCAGGTAACAGGGGGGTGTGCCAGCCCCCCCAGCAGCACTCCTTCCCTGCCTGCTGTCCTGCTCCTCCCCACAGCCCTGTCCCCTCACAGCCCAAAGCCTTCCTCCCGCTTCAGGAGCCCCAAACTCCTCACACGAAAGCTAGGCAGAGCACCCTGCTATTCCAGGACTGTCTGGAGAGGCATATGGCTTTGAGGGTGCTTAGAAAAGCCAGACCTGAAATCCTGCCTCTCAGCCCCCGTCAGGATGGCAGCGGCACCTCTGCCATCAGCAGCACTTTGCAGAAAGCAGCTGTGCAGAGGCTGGGAGGAGAAGGAGGAGGAGGAGGAGGAGGAGCGAGACCACTTTGGAGAGAAGGATGAGGAGTACTTTGCACTTCAAAGGACACATCATCTCCTTGCTTCACAAGATCACAAGGAAGAAGGAATGGCAAGGCTAGAGGATAGATTAACCTTCCTTCTCCCTCCCGCTTCATTGTTCTACCCAATCCATCCTTCCCATGCCAGCTAATTAAACATGAAACAAGAAGAGGGGGTGCCGAGCCTCATCAGCTCCAGCTGTACGTGCAGTAGTTCTGATTCCTCAGCCTTGCAGCGGGGAAGACTCTGGTACTGGTGGTGCTGCAGGGAGAACCCCAGCACGGTCCCGAGAGGGGGTGGCACAAACCTGCCCGCACGAGGCCACCCAACCGCTCAGCCGGGCCCTCCTCTCGCGACGCCGAGCTGAGGATCCCTCCCGCTGCCTTTGGGGCCGTTATTTCTGATTGCGCCAAACCTGAGAATGCAGACACGGTGTTGGAATTCAACCCCATCGCTCCTGATTTACACCAGTGCAAGAGATGAATGCTGAACTGCCTTCTGGAGGATCACTCCTGAGTTGAGCTGCATCCCAGCGGGGGTCACAGGGCAACTCCCCCCCGCCGGGAGGTGCCAGCACGACAAACCCAACACAGGACCCAACAGATGACCCTGCACCACCACGGAGCGAAGCCTCTGCAGCGGGAGGGCAGCTCAGTCCCTAAGACACGCCATGAGCTGACATCTGCTGTAATCGAGGGATGCTCACCGGTGTGGATTCTGCTGCTGAGGGCTGAGACCTGACAAGCTCATTGGAAACGAAGCCTCAAACTCTCCACAGCTCCCAGCCCTGCTGACAAAGGAGTCAGAAGGGGCATGAAATCAAACTGATGGCACAGAAGAGAGATCAGATTTTGAAATGGAAAAGAGTCAGACACCCAGCTGTCACACTCAGCTGTACGTCTCTATCCATATATCCAGATCTGTGACATCTATAGCTCTCGATATCAACAACCATATATGAAAGCGCGAGAGAACTTTGAAAGAAAAATAACATCGCTGTGATGAGAATGTTTTATCTTTCTCTCTGGCTCTCAGGGGCAGCAGGCTGAAAGCTGCGATATGTGCAGAGAAACTGCCAGCAGAGGGAAGGAAGGTACCAACAAGGGAGTATATATTTTCCCCGAGGACACTTATTTTTCCAGCTTGCCAGTTCCAGCGAATGCCTGCTGCACGCGTGTGCATACGGCAGTGCTTTGCAGAGGATAAAATGTACCTCTCAAAGAATCTCCTAGCAGAGGGGCAAACCCACCTCACCCACACCGCCAGGGTGCCCCGAGCACAGCTCGGGGTGGGCACAGCCCGGCAGGAAAACGAGCTGGGAACCTGCTCCAAGCTGCTGCTCCACCCTGGCCCGCGGTGGGAATCGGTGCCTTCATCCACCGTGACACGCTCATCACACTCCCGGGTGAGACGTGTGGTTTTGCTGTGAGATGCGAGAAGGGGCTACTCCATCCAGCCCTGCAGGCTTGGGGAAGGGCCAGGACCCAGTTTACTGCCAGGTAGCACTGACTTTGGGACTGTGACGATCTATTTTTAACCCAGTGACGTGTCCATTCTGTTCACTTCACTGATGGGACCTCATCGGGGGATTTATTACAGCAAAATCAAACACAAACGCGCACCGCTGGGTTAAGCTGGCCAGGGATGCTATCTGGATTCTCTGCAACACTAGCCCAGCTGGCCTGACCTCCCCTCTCGCTGCGTGACTCAGAAAAGGTGGAATAAAGAGACTTTGCAAAGTGGGACAAGATCTTCAGAAGAAGAACAGTTTTCTTTTGACCATGGATGAAGCACAAAGTATTGTTCCTTACCAGAGAGATTCAAGAATGCAGCTCGCTGCTCCCCACGCCGACACTTCAATGTGTTTACTGTCAGAGGCAGCTCTGCAGAAATGAGCCACCGCTGCCACTCCAGATTTTGCCTGCTTATAAGCCGATTTTTTTTTCTATTACTGCCATCCAGTCTATTTTCTCCAATTCCAAGCCCTGCTCTCCCTCCCTCAAGCAGCAACACTTACACCTTTATGAACAAGGCAGCCGTTCCTCACCTCTTCCACCCGCCCTTGACCCATCTCCCTCCCTGCCTGAACAGGCAGGAGAGAGGCAAAGCCAGAGCATCTTGTCCCCAGACCACAGATAACTGCACCACACAAAGATGTGACAACCCTTCCTATCTCGCTCCTTGATAGCCCTGCAAGTGTTAGAGCTCTTGAAAGGAGCCCAGGAAATCCATCTGCACTCTCAGGAGCACGCGGGAACTGGAAATTTCCCCATGGGAGCCTCTCTGGGCCGTGGGCTCTGCGGTAGTGCCACGCCTGGCTAACCCAGGCCCAGCTAAGCCAGGCCCAGGCACTGGCCTCCTCCCCGCAGCTTGCCTCTAGCACCTTGAGCTCCCCACTCCTGGAGCACTTCGAGAAGGACCAGCCTCTCTATTTATCATATGTGCCTCTCGCTGATTTTCTGTGTAGTTTTGCTCAGAAATGGGGAAGCGGAGCGTAGGAAAGAGGAGAGCTCCAGTGCCAGCACTTGGAAACCAGTGTCCCCATCCGGGAAGGGACAGAGTGACTCCTGTGATGCAGGTCGGCATCTAGAGCTCACCCCTTAACAGCACTGTCACCCCAAAGAAAAGGACGCTCGCGCTGGAACAAACTTAAACAGGAGGTGCAAAGTGATTTGTTTGCCTAATTTGCTCTTTTAGCTACTGGCCCAGTACTATCTGAATTTTAATTCACCCAAGAGAGCATCCCTTGGGGGCTTTCTTGTTGGTTTTTGTTTGTTTAATTTTAACGTAACACTTACACACCTCAGTCCTAGCTTTTTATTAGAGTTCCTACGTGCCGTTCACAGGGAAATATTTCCATACCTACACGTACCGATGCAGCAGATGAATGCGGGTACAGATAGGGAGGCAGATGGACGATCTGCTCAGCTCATGCGGGTTACAGGAAGGCTGCTGACGGGGCACCAAGGTGAGGGAAAGGATGCCAGTAAGAATTCAGAGGGTAGATGCCTCCCTCTGTCGCCAGGTTTGGAAGAAAGGGACTAAAGCCCAAACTCAACACCAGAAACGGGAGAGAAGTTCACCTCTTGGCATTGCCTGAGCCTTGTGCCAAGCTGAGGTAAGCCCTCCGACCAGGTCACATCCCCTCAGAGCTTTGGCACGTCTGATCGCTGCTGAATTAATGTCACACCGCACAATGGCTAAAAATGAAAAATGAAGACAAATATTTCCGACTGATGTGGCATTTGGACTGACAGAGGCTTCCATGACATTGTCGGCGTTGCTAGGAAATACGTAAGAAAGAAGCTGTGACACATGAAAATCCAAAAAAATGTGCTTGCTACTGTAAGAGTTCCCAGCTTTTGTCTGCTTCACAAGGATGATCAGGTTTTTATTTTTTTTTACGTGCTAAAAACTCATTTATCTTGTTATAATCCTGAGTGGGGCTTTCTAAGGACTATCTAGATAGGAAGAGCACACAACTGAAGTCAGGGTACACATCTGTATCAGTCCGAAGCCAAGCTCAGAGCAGCAGGACCGGCAGCTCATCAAGGGGTGGAAATGCCCCTTCAGGTCCCTGCTCACTTGGCCGTGGCAACTTGGCTCAGCAGCTCCCGGGAGAGAGCTCTTTATTCACAAGGTTTGTGAACACAGAGGTAGGGGGTATTTTAAGGCAGCGCAATGACCTCAGAGGAGACAACGGGCGCGATTTGACTGGAATGGAAACAAGGGACTGAGCTGCATTAACAACGGGAAATTGCACCGAGAAAAGCACTTGCAGTGACAGGCAATTCTCATGTCCCATTGCAACTGGGGATTAAGTGTGCCCAGAGATAGGGTATAAATATGCAGATTTGATCCGAAAAGCAAAAATTTCCCTAAAACCAGTTTTACCGTCTTCAATCCCCCTGGTACCTGCACTGCTTCTTGCAGCCACCTTGAAGATATCTGCTTCTTATCTCCGAGGTACTTGCTGGGTACGAAGAATCCCCTGGGGAGGAAGGGCAGCGCTGTCACCATCAGCATCGCCAGCACTACGGCGCTTTCTGTCTGTCCCAAAGGCGCGGCACATCTGGAAAGTGGGGTGGCTTGGACAGAGAAAAGAGCTTCCTCAGGAACAAAGTACTGTGTGCCTTCAGGTTAGACCCCGGTAAGGCAAAGCGGTCGGGTATTTCCCAGAGAATACCCCACACCGTGTGGAGATGTATCCCATTGTTTGCCTCCAACTTTCCCCTGGAGAAGAGAAGCACCCGACAAATCACAGGCCCAGTCGTACTCCTGAAAGATGCTCTGACGTTACAGTGAGGAAAGTGCGTCCCCTACACTGAACAGACCTTTCTGTTCTGCAGAAAATAGCTACTGTCAGCCCTGAACATCGGCAATGTCTGGGGTTTATGAAGTCCTCTCGGTGTTTACGCTAAAACTTCGTCCTGAAGAGTCTGATGTTGTTCTGAGGTTGATTTGATCTTGTCCTTCATGGGCCTTGAAGGTAAATTCACCCTGCTTGGTTCTGCCTTTACAATGCAATTATCGGCCCATTCTAACAAAATTCACCCCAAGCAGAGAGCCAGCGTGAAGCTTCTCGTCCACAGCCAGGTTGTTCAGTTTTGTGCAGGGGCCGTGAATGAAATTCAGCCTTTTCTTCACTTCACGGTTCAATTCGAGCTCTCTCGGATATGGATGCGAAATCCTTTCGTGAACATCAGTAAACATTTGCCTGCTCAATTAGACAACTCTGTAGTCATCCTCTTGCTCACAGGGGGGGCAAAGTTTCCTGCAGTGACTAACAAACAGCTCGCCTTGTTTTCTCCGTGCCTCCTGGCTGTTAATGGCCCGAAGCCTCCCTAGCCAAGCAACAACCCACAATTATGGGGAGGGGGCTGTTTTTTTCTGAAAGTCCTGGTTCTTGACAGCTGTCTACTTCTTCCTGAGATCGATTGCTTTAGTCTCTGGTGAGGTTTCCTCTCCTTGTTGGTGTGCCAACTGAACAAAGCTGTCATCACCTAACAGTTTGAAAACACATACCCCAAATTTTTAACTTCTCTTGAGATGGAGATTTAAAAAAAAAAAAAAAAAAAGGCTCTGGCCTGTGTTTGGAGATATATGTGATCTTGCCCCTTGCTGTCCTGAGATGCCTGGAAAGTACCAAGCACTGGTTTTGAGCTAAAAGGAAATTAATTACCAAATAATTTACATTCCGTGGCCTCCCTGCCGCAGCACTGGCTGTTTGGGAGGTGCTCACAGCAGCAAACGGGGCGCGCCTGCACCGGACTGCCCTTCCCTGCCCCTTGCACCCTTGGCTGACCACAACGTGGGGCCTCACTGGAAGCAGCGAGGTTGGAAGAGACAAAAGCAGCAAGACAAAGCCAACACCGCCGAGAAACAATGGCTCAAAAATATCCCTGCAGCCCTTGTGTTGAGGAACAATGTGCGTACGGTTCAATCCGAGTGGCAGGCAGCCACATCTCTGTTTTGCTCCGTGCATCTCCATGCAGCCCGTTTGACTTGGACAGCATGGAGTGACAAACAATTAGAGCCCTAATCAATAACATCCACAGCCTTCCCTGCTTCAAGCTACTTAATTGGCATCCCAGAGTCAAGGGGAAGGTGAAACTAGGTCTTTAAAAGCAAACGGAGGAAGAATCCCCGGCGCTGGGTTTAACGAAGTACAAACAAATCCCAGAGCAGGATGTTCTGCTTCAAACCTCAACTTTGTTCAATACCAGCAGAGAGGGGAGCAAGAGGGGGGGATACAGGCATGGCGCTTCTGGTGAGGACGAACACTTCTCACCCAAAGCTGGCCAAGTGTGCGACATCTAAAGTACCCTCCCCTCCACGGATCCCCACAAATAGTTTTGCAGCATTCTCTGGGGATGCTTCCGGGCTCTACAGCCCAAACAGCAGCTCCTGTCATCGGGCTGCAACCTCGGCCCTCGCAAAAGCACAGAGCGGGTCTGTCTGCGGGGATGCAGCTGGCTGCCACAACCGGACACATCTGCCGGGCCAGTGGGAGCTCCATCATCACCCTCCCCCCGGCGCTACCCACCCCCTGACATCCGAGCACCTACACAGTCCCGTGCCAGCATTGCAGAAGGTCTGTGTCATTTCCACCCCAACAAGCAGCCTACAGGCTCCTTTCCTCACCGACCATGAGCGATACCTGAAATTGGGGCAGAGTCCAGGAACCTGCACCCACTCACTAACCCCTCCCGGAGCTGCTCTCCGCTCCGCAGCCACCGCCACCGGAGAAGACAAGTAGAGACCCTGATGCCAAGGCACCTCTCCCTCATCCAAATGCTCCTCCCAGCCCCAGAGTGTCATGCTGACTCTTGACCTAAATTTATTTTTAAGCAGTCTGCATATGAAACGGAAAATAAGTCTGAAAGGTTTTATCTTTGAGGCCATTTACTACGTATCTTAATAGTCCATAAATGACTAATTCAGCAGGAGCTATCCTGCCTTGAAACCACTGCCTTCAGAGTTCACGAGCATATTTTTTCTTCTCTTGACAGCAGAGACAGAAAAAGAAATTCAGCAACCCCCTAAAACCTACAGTTTTGCTTAAATTCTCTCCAGAATTGTGGTTTCGTACCAAGACCTAGGCCTTTTAACAAGACTGTGTTGGTTTTTTGTTTTTTTTTTTTTTCTCCAAGAACATGATAATTTCATTGAACCGGCATTCTCTGTGCAGAAAAAAAAAGGGCACTGGAAAACCTGAACTGACACTTGGCTATTCAAGTTGTATTTCTGTAAAAACATTTACATGCTTCACCCTAAGTGTGTGCTTAAGCTCCACAGGTACGCATTTGCCAGCCAGCCAACTCGAGTGGAGCATAACAGATGAGCTTCGGGACCTTAACAACCAACGGGTCACATCCCCACTCTTCATAAACTGCCTTTTTTTCCACCGAAAGGGAGGCCAGCTTGTTCCAGCTGAGGATACATCCCGAGCTCTCCTACCAAAGCATTAAGTTGCAGCACTGTCCTCAGCCGTCCCTGTGCTCTTTCTAGGAGCAGTAGTGGGATGGAGACGCCACATTCAGCAGTGATCTCTTGCTTTGGCGTTTCCCAGGACTTTAACTGTCCCACCACGAGGGGCGAGGGCTGACGCCGGCAATACCCTGTTACCCCTCTCCCTGACGCCGCCGGAGCCTCAGCTTGAGGCAGCACCGAGTGGGGACGCGTCAGGGCAGCAGAGTTGTTAGTGTTTACAGACGCATCGCTCTGCTTAGCTTGTCACTGTAGAATCCACCTGGGAGATAAATAGGCAGAAATTAGAGGCAGATAGGAAAAAAAATATCTTAATATATCAAGTTGCTAGAGGGTGGCAGCTTCAGAGGGCCTGTGAGACAGAACGTCAGCAGCAGCCCCTGGATAAACGCTCGGGTCTTGCCCAGCACAGAGCCTACGTGGGCTTAGCTTGGGTGGAAGAGGCACCTCGACGGCTGGGTCTGACGTAGCTACACAAGCTCCTCCGGGATGAGGGTGGGCCAAAGTCCGTTCAGCTGCTGGAGGGTGGCAGGGGCCGTTCCCACCAGTGCTTTTGGAGCTGACAGCAGCACGAGGAGGTGAGGAACCCCTGGGTACCGAGAAGCACAGCGTGGGAAATAGGAGCCACGTGACAAGGAGCTGCTTGGAGGAGTTTCCTCCGTCGAGGCTGCAAACAGTGTCTGAAGCAATTAATGGGTCGTTTTAACAGAATACGGGAGGTGGATGGTTAATCCGTGCCCTGTTATGGTCACACAGAGAGGTACCGGCAGACTGGGAAGAGAACAAAGTTCTCCAAATCTGCGGAGCTCTCCTACACCATAAACCACAATCCCAGCCAAACGGGCACCAGGATCCTGCCTGTCCCCACCTTTCTCCCTCCTACAACACTTGACATTTCAAGAGAAGAAATTATTTATCATTGAGCTTACTGTACAAGCTGGCATGATTTATTTAAACATTTGGCGATAAACACAAGGACGGGAGGCTGTTTTTCCATCATTCCTATAGCAGAGGACTAGAGAAACAGCAACAGGCCCCGTGATTGTTACTGCGGGGCTTCTCCTGCCAATTACAGAGTTATCAGTTTCAGTTATGGGATATAAAATAATTCATTCCAGAAGGTCCAAGAAGAATCACTTGCTCTGTATGAAGCATCTTCTTCCTCTGGCTTTTTCTGCCAACACGATACATAAAGACTAGACTTTAAAAAAACGCTACGCAGACTCCACATCACAGAGTATTTAATTGCTTTCCCTGCTCGCCACAATCTTAATAACAAAGACAGGTCAGCGGGGTCATAAAAACCATGTGAACGTGCCCTTCCTGCCCGCATGCCCGTGGCAGGAATAGGACTTTCGCTCAGAAGAGCCCTGCATGAAAACAAAGCGCATTTAGCAAAAGCTTTTGGTGACTTGTCGTATGAGCTTTAGCTTAATGAAAATAAAAATCAAATTAAAGATCTGTAAGTTCTTCCTTGGGATTTTTCGAGTGGAGGGATTTAATTAAAAGCAGGCAAGCAAAATAAAAGCACACAGTGTTGTACGGACTAGAAGAATAACCCAGAAATTGAACTGCATTCAGGTCAGTGTGCAGAGACTGGAAGGGGGGAAAAGATGAGCAGTGTGTTCTGGTGGGGTAAGATTTCTCTCACAGCCTGATGGGATCATCTGCAACCCTGGTCAGAAAAATTCGAGGTATCGCTTCAGACTGGAGTAGTTTCCTCCTGCCCTCTGGTTTAACTGGGCTGAGGAGGGGGTGAGGGCTGGGACTAATGAAGGAAAGAGCTCCCAGCATCCCGGTGCCCGAGCTGGTGCTGTAAACCCCGACAGGGCTTTGGTGTCCCTGCTCACAGAGCTGCCAGGAGCCAGCCCACCAGCAGAGGACGAGGACATCGGCTGCAGGAGCACAGCCGGTGTTTGCACTCAGGAGTGAAGAGTCCCAACCCCAGCACACGCTCGTGCAGTTAAAGGCTGTATCACAAAGCACGTGCACAAGCGGGAAGAAATAAAGTCACCCGATTCTTGAATGACTCCCACCACCACCACTGGAAGCATATTCTCCAAATATATATATATACATGTAAAAGCAACTCCTACTGAAACAAATAAACCAACCCCCAGAACCCCAGTTGAGTCCTTTCAGTCCTCAGTAGAGACCTGAAATATGTAGATGAAGGATTGGATTACATCTCGGATCCAAACTAGGTCGCATTTGCTTCTAAAGCCAAAAATAAGCTCTTATTCCAAACCCACAGGATAAACAGAAGCCTTTCCATCAACGTGGAGCATTCTTCAGTTTGATGTTCCTTTCAGAGCACAGTCCCTCTCATGCATAAATGCCATGGTAGGGTAAGGATTCAGGAGTGGCGGGTTAATGTAATAATGTTTTGCGAAATGAGAAAAATAATCAAATAAACCCTCAAATGGAAATGCTGGCATTCATTCCCAACAGTGCAGTGTCAAAAAAACCAAAGGAGATTATAATTACCTCTAAGCCTCACAAAAGCAAATGCACTTTCCCAGGGGAGTTTTGCCTCTATAAATTAAAACTATCCTAATTTCCAAGTATTGGCTCCATTAAGCCCTACAGAACTACTGTCACAATCCTGCAAATGGTAAAGCTCTATAAGCCCCCACCCAGACCTCGTAGCTCTTGCGGGGGGTCTGCCCAGCTGACGGGAAGTCAGAGCTCTGTAGTCAAGGGCAGCTCTTTCGCTTTAAGCCCAGGCAGGGTACGCTGAGCAGGACCGAGAGGTGACTGCAGGTGCTACGTGAGCCCTCAGGTGGAGGATCTCAAAGCATATTTCAGCTATTGCAGAAAACAAAAGAATAACACCCCCCCCTTGCAGCAGACCCCCACAATCCTGCCTGAACACGAGAGACCCGATTTTCCATGGAGAGGATCCCGGGTCTCAGCTCAAATGCTGGTTTTGCTCCTTAGTGAGACACAATGAAACGGTGACAACATACCTCAGTGCTGGTTTTTGGTTGCTTTGCTTATTCCGTGCGACTAAAGCAGAAGGGTCCCACCGTGCCCCCTCTGCTCCCCCCGTGTATTTGCTGGCAGCCGGTCACAGACGGGACTCGGGGTGGGCTCAGCAATCTCATGGGACTGGGGATCCTCTGCTTTCCCTGCCAGAAAAAGCTGATGGGTCCAGAATCCTTTTGGACAAGTTGCTTGTACCGCGCACATGTGTCTGGACAGAATTTCTGATGTTGAGGCTTTCCAGTAAACCCTGCAGCTGCCCTGTGGTGCTCAGCAGCCCCCAAAACTAGCCGTTTCCTTTAAAAAAACCCAACCTGAACAACTTCATCATTTGCCTTTAAGATCAGAGTTGTGGAATTAAACGGAAGACTCCAGCAGAACACAACCATCTACCCCTTTCCTAGAAAGAAGCCAGTTGTCCCATGCTGTCCCCAAAATGAGAAGTTTAAAAGAGGCAGAAGGATGGGGAGGGTCAGGGACCTGCCTCCAACCACAGGGGAGCCACTTCTGCTTACCTCGCGATCCACCTATCCCGTCCTGTAACTAGCGGAAGAGATCTCCAGAGAGCTTAGCCGGTTAACATGATGATATTTTCCTAAGAAATCGTTTGATGAATATTTGCTGTAACCCAAGGGAAGATGCTGGGCTTCACCTACGGATTCCAGAACTTCAAGAAGAATTTGCAAATAATTGTGTAGCTCCTCCTTTGACTCAGCTCCAACCACAGCAACAGCTAATATATTCCACTAATTAGCTAATATATTTCCAAATGCTTTTTCCTAACTCCATTTAATGACTGTGCCAGCGTGCGTTTCCAGGCCCTGACTCCCGTCCAGCCTCTGGGGTTTCCGAGATGGGCTGGCTGCTGGCTCCAGTCTCTTTGGTGGACACACCGATTTCACCATCAAACCTTACACTGCTCCTTTATTTGCAAACCAGCAAACACACGTGAAGAATCATCTGTTCGCTTCTTGCTGCGCACGCCGGGCGCAGGTCAGCAGCTCGCAGAAAAGGAGATACTCCGTATGAAGGAGAATAAAGTGTCATACCAGGAAGGACCAAGACTCAAGGCATGATCAATCCTTGCAGAAGTTACTTAATTTAAAGGAAGAGGGGAACATCCATCAGCAATCCGTAACACGGAGGGAGGCAAGGCGATCTATCTTTGCTTGCCGCAGACCTGCGTAGCCCTGAGGAAGAGGATTCAAGGTTCATCAGTGCCTCCACCTCTGGAAGCCCCAGCAGGAAACCACGACGGCAGCTGACGGCGGCAGCAGGACCTGACGGGATCCCTCCTCTTGGTGCTGAGCCTGAAAACGTTGCAGGTATCTTGATGTGATTACGGACGTTATGAGACCAGTGAGCAGGAAAAGAGGAAGGCTAAAATGGGGGAGCGGGAAAGATCCACAAGTTTTCGGGCTAAAAATCACTCAGAGGCAGCTACAGGAAGATGCTCCAGGTGGAAGGAGCAGCGCAGCCGAATGGTCTCTCACAACTGGGAATAAGTGGAAACCAGTGTTAGAGAGCCAGCGCGGAGACAAGAGCACAGCACGGGCTTCATTACCAGCATTGATTTCACATGGCAAGTATTTAGCTATGATTGCAGCAGGTGTCGGAACAAACCCCATCAATTAGATCAAGGCCTTGAGAGACTCTACAGCGAGGATGATAAAATCAAGGGAGCCATTTCACGCCAGACCTGTTTGAGTCTGGCTCTGTTGGGCCTCAAGCTCTGACACATGTCAGCTCATCCGACTCGTGTTTTATTCAGGGACAATGTACTTGTTCCTATTGCTCTCCTCATTCACCATGGAACTTCTGACATTTAGAAAATAACCAGCTGTAGGAAACTTCTGTTTCCTCAGCTTTCCTCCTTATCGCTGTGTCTTTGGTTTCTAAGTCTTCAGGCATTTCACAATGTGCCTTTTCTATGCAGCTGCACCCCCCCAACAAGCCAAAATAACCATTTTCTTGTATTAAAACAAAAGTTTAATCAAATAGTGTTTTTCTAGATGCCTGCTCACACTCCCCAGGACGAAATTAATTCCAGAGAGAGTCTTGCTGAACTCCAAGGCCTGACAAACTTTTCACCCTGTAATCGTTTTTCAGAGGAAGGGAAAACCAAATACATAAAATAGACAAATGGAAATATCACTAATCCCATCATGGCCGCAGAGGAAAGGGTAATAAAGAGAAATATGACAGAGTGGGATTTTTTTGGCAATGACTCTGCTCAAGTTGTTTTATCTCCTGGGCTTTCCGGACCACTGCCTCACCTGGGGCGGGAGAGGGGGGAGGCAAGGCAGCTCTGCTGACAGCAGGGACAAGGCTGCTGCTGACTTGCAGGAGCTTTTAGCACCCGTTACATTTTGCACTCAGGAGCCAAGAAACGCGAAGTGGGGAGAAATGGTAGGAGCTGTCAGCACCATTCCGGGTACACGAATCTTTGGTTTAATTATAGGAAGGGGTTTTGTTAATATAGGGGGATAACTGTCAACCTTAATGGCAACGGGTAACTTTACTAGCATTAAAAGCCTCCACGCTGAGCATTAGTGTTTGCTTGGCAGCGCAGATCTGGTGATAGACACTCACACGCCGTTTAAACACTCCACGCTAGGGCTGGACTTAGATACTTAACTGTAAGCAAAATGCTGAAACCCTTTGATGAACGGAGGTTCTGCAGAAAGAATGTAATCTATCCTTTCCCAACGCAGACTCATTAAAACATTATCGATTCAACTACAACCATGAACCACCAATAAATCAGTCCTGCAATTATGCAGCGTCCATCTCCGCAGTGAACAGACTGGATTTCCTCACTGGAGTCCGTGGCTGGTAGATGAACTAAGCTGCAAAGAAATGACACGCCCCCCACCCCTCAAAAAAACCCAAACTAAACCAACAAAACCAACCACAAGCTCGTTTTATGAGCCCCAACCCTGTCAGGAAACTTTCCGTATCTGCAAATTATAGCTAGGGAGGAAAAAAAAGAAAAAAAGAAGAAAAAAAGTCATTTTCTGTGCAGCCCCACTCTCACTGTCACCCTAGAGGCATCGCCTACAAGATCAACCAGACTTTTATTTGTTTGGTACCTTCCTTTGGGGAAGGTTTCAAGGGATCTTACAAAGGGAAGCCATTTTAAATTTTATTTATTTGTTTTAGGTCTTGCTTATTGAAGAATATTTGTCTCAGTGGTTAAAAAAATGAATGCTTCACCTGTTGCAAAGGAGAAAAAGTAGTAACGCTTGCTTTGGAAAGTAGCTAAAAAATCTCCCATGAGTCCGAATGATTTATTCTCTCTGTGGTCCCTCAGACTCCTCTTCTATTAAAAAATAGGTGAAGTTTAGCCCTCTGAAAATTAATTGCTGACAACTTTCTCCTGTGATGTATATCTCCAGAGGTTTTGTTGGCAACTGATAGTTGCTGCTCTGCACATCTGTACTAAATACTGTCTGCCGGCCATAAATCCTCCCTGCTCCCTTGAGTCATGTATGCCTCTTGTCCCATATATATTCCAAATGGAAATGAAAGCCAGCTGGAGAGGCAGGGGGGAGAGGGGAATTAACCAGGCAGGCAGCCATTTCACAGCCGGCTACAGAAACCCAGCACTCCACCGCGCCTCCGGCTAACGAGGAAGGCTAAGCAGAGAGACAGCAAGAGCTTATTGATGATTCGGGATGACCGTCAGAAAGCCCAAACAATAAAATCGCTTCAATTGCTGCTTCATGCACGCGGGTTAAATCTCCTCCAGCTTTCACCGTCATTTCAGTTCTTCCCCCCACCCCCTTCATGTCTGTAGGTAAAAGGGAAAAGCTAGTTTTGATGCAAAGGGAGGGGAAGAAAAAAAAAAAAAAAACGGCAACGCCACCACCAAGCAAAACCACTTAAATTCCAAGCTCAGAAAGCTGAAAACTCCTTTTGTTCTTTTGAACGGGACAGGAAAAGAAGTAATGCATGAAAAAATGGAACAAGGAATCGGTATTTATAACCACAAAGCCAAGGCAAAGGAACAGCTGCTTGATAATGGTTTTCCTGCCACCAGCCTAGGAGATCTCAAAGGCAAGGATAAAAGCAGGGCACGGTCTAACCAGCTCAGCTCATGCAGAGTTAGAATCTTGCCTCTCTCGTCTGAGGTGCGTTATTTGGCAAGCATAATCCTTGTTGGCTCGATGAGAATCTCATGAGCTTGAAAGAAACCTGGGGTCTAAAGATCTTTGGCACCTGGGAGTGGGAACCGCATCCATCACGTGTATAGATTTTTAGCGAGCCCACGACCATCATTTCAATTTTCTTGCTCGTTAACAAGTCGACACTTCTGCAAGTAAGGAGAAACCTGCAAGGCACACATCAGAACGCCTGGCTATGCCTCCGACTGTCATTTTTGACATGGCTAGTCTGAGTTATTAGTTTTGATCTTCTTGTCCCACCTCTGGGAGAACTGGCGGTTTCACTGCAGTCGCCCATTTCAGAAGGGAAGCACTGCTCTCACTTGACTGCTGAAAGGCAGCATTAACCTACTCATCCACCGTGTTCTAATTCCTTCTCGATGGCTTGGAAACCAAAATTCAGTGCAGCTGGGAGCTAAGGCTCAGGGAAGCATCACCCGTCCTGCAGATGCAAACCGGGACTAAAAAGTTTCCATCACCAAGTTTATTTTAAGGATAATATTTTGCTCTCAAGTAGAGTCTTTCTTCCAGAAAGCAGACGCAATGAGGGCATGAAACAGCAGGGAAGAAGAGTTGTCTAGGGTATAAACAGGAATAATAATAATAAAATGAGTAATGGAAGATTTAAGTGGAATATTAGGGGCGGTATCTACCACGAAGCATCACTGAGCTCTGCCAGTCTCTGATCTGGAGAACATCCCTCGATGTGGCAGAAGCATCGCTCCCGTCCTGCTCTGAAGAGCGTCAGGATTGGCCAAAAGCCAGCATTTGTGTCAGTCCGAGGGCCGTGACCACGCAGCCACAGCTGACTTCCAGCAGCTCCACAATCCTCCCGGCCCAAGGCTCAGCCTGTAATGTCCCCGTTTTCAGGGCTGAGGCGACAGAAGGAGCCCGAGTCTCATTTTCCTGTTGCGCCTCCACGGAGAGCTTGTGTCCCTGTTTTGTGTAAGGTGACCAGCTCCTCGCTTTCCTACCTGCAAACTCTGCAATGTCTTCCAGTAATAGTTGCCCCAGGAATATAAACCAGACTCATTTGTGCAGGAGGAATGACAAGGATTAAGTTTTGTTTTATGTTTCCTTCCTCTCAGGTAATCTTTATGCCAAGAAGACATGCAGATACATAAGGAGCAGAATACGACTTCACAATAAAACAACAATAGGTAGAATCAAGCCATTTTAGAAGCAATAGCAATTTTACAAAGAAAAAAAAAAAAAGCAACTTAAAATATAAATAGTTATAGCAGGAGCACGTACCAGGGAAGCATATGGTACAGTCTATTTTACTAATTAGTTTTCAGACCTAGTTGTGGAAATTAGAGGTGATAAGCAGCGTTTCTCTTTTAGGATCTAAAAATGTTTGAAAAAAACTATAATAGAGTTGAGTAATTGCAGGAGAATATTCATAAAGAGATCTAAAGTCACCAGCTATTTCAGTACAGTATTACTTTTTATTCCTTTAAGAAACAGCCTACATTCCTTTGCACACGAAGGATTCTAATTCATCTCATCCTCATTTTAAGCTAGCAATTTTTTTTTTTTTCTTAAATATTTATTATCTCCTTTTGTCCCCGCATCACTCAGAGAGGTTCTCGGATGTACGCTCTCACGCTGGACAAGCCTGGGAGGTCCAGAGACACCCTGTCATTCACAGACGCCCCATTTCTAATCGGTTCTATCTTAGCCGCACACAGCACATTTCATCAGCTCTCTGATCAGCTCGCCAGTATTAATCAATCTCCAGCTCCTGTTTTGTAGAGCAGATAAAACAAAACGTTGCTCTTCCCATTTATATCTAGAATCACAGATGGTATGTGACTTCGCAGCAGCGCTAACAACCGAACCAGGTCTCCCAACCATCCATTATTCAAAGAGGGCGAGCGATACGCGGTGTCAAAGCTCTCTTCCCCCAAAGTCGTTGCTGTGCCTGGCATGTTAACTTTGCAAAGGCAAGAGGAAGCAGAATTGTTCAGAAATACTCTTTTCCAGCCCAAACACACAAAGATCTCCATGGTTTTAGCGCCTCCCGATAGAACTTTACGCAACCAAAAGTTACCGAAACAGCACTTTCGGGGCAAAAAAATCTGCAGTTTTGCATAGAAAGAATTTATTTCCTTTTGTACTGGAATAGGCAGCATGAAAAGAACTGGTTTGGCATTAATAAATAAAGGCATCTAGAGTAACTCAGAAACAAAAAATGGATTTCCTTCCTGGTGGATCATGGAACACTGCAGGGAAAATGGGCCTGCCACGAGGAGAAAAGCTAAATCTTTGTAAAAATGGCACCTCCGGCCTCCCTATAGCTCCAGCGCGAAGCCATCCCCAGCCCCTTCTGGCTGCAAATCCTCCAGCATGGCCCCACCACACACGTCTCAGCAGCCTCGGTGCTCAGGGCACGGGAGGGGAATGGGTCTGGATCCCTGGGAAAGCAGGTGCTTCGGGCAGTTTGTTGCATTTCAAAGAGAAGAAACCGTACCCCCGGAAAAAAAAAAAAGAAAATCAATAATTCTAACTTGAAAAATGGACGTAAGTCCTAAATCCCATCTTGTACCATGGGAGCAGGGCTCAGTCTCTGCTCCCTCTCTCCGGTTACGGAGGTGTTGAGCTCCCTTGATTTCAGACGTATTTTAAAGCAAGCCAGAGTAAAGCGGGCTGGCGCCGGCGTGCAGCACCCTGCTTTCACTGTGCTTTAAGGCCAGGAAGAGCAGACGGGCCAGGCCCGCCATCTCCTCTCTCCGGAGCCTCGGGCAGAGTGTCCGTGCCAGCAGCACGGCACAGGGATGCTCTTTGCCCAGCGGAGTCACACCACCAGAGACGTATGAAAGAGGCTCCCTCTCCGCTACCCAAAGCGGCTGCAGCTCTCAGCCCACATTATTCTGCATCACCCTATTCAGAGACACTCATTCCGTACAGCAATATCCCCTAGACCAAGAGGAACATCTGCCAAAATATTTCAACAGCCCTTCCGACAAGCATTCATGAGCCATTCTGGCACAAACGCACACCTGGACCCATTTCGGTGAAACCGTTTCCTTTTAAACCCAGCAGGACAGAACAGCTATATTTTATAGGGTTTAAACTTTATTGGTAGTAGTGGATTTGTTTAATTGCGCTGTGGCAAAAGCGCAGGTTTTTTTTCTCATCCCACTCTAATGAAAGGCCAGAAAGCTGCTTGAGTGTCACTGGGCAAATTTCCCAGTCCGTAGGCAGAGCTGGTGACTTTACACACGTGCCCCGTCTTTATTAACTACCTACGGTAAGTACGAGCTTAAACCCAGCTGCTTCTCTCCCTGCGTCCCCCCGAGGGCTCCCGCAAGTGCAGACTAAGGAGGAAGGCACAGCTTGTTCACGGGCACCCAGCCAGGGTGCTGCGTCTGCACCAACGCCGAGGGACCCCAGAGGGCCACAGGGAGAATGCCACCTCTCGAGTTAAAAATATTCCAACTATGGAGCAAGAGTAATAAAATACGCAGATGGAAACAAGGGATCTGCACTGCGGACTGCTGCCTCCAGCAAGCACGGCAGCAGGAGAGGTTACTCAGCACCTTTAGTCTGGGTAAGGAGGGACCTGTCACTCCACTGAAAGCCCCGTGGCCCTCCTTATACAGTCCTGCTTTGAGAATATCTCGGAAACACCAACATGTTGTCCGAGCAGCTCAGCTTCATTCTTTCAGATGCCCCCCAGAGACCCACTGGCCACCCCGACACGTCCCTCCCGCCACCTGTCCCCAGGACTGAGCTCCTCGGCCGGCAGCCGAGAGCGGTGACACGCGAGAGCAAAGTGTCTCGTGGGCGCAGACGTGATGCGACCCCAGGGACAAGCCCCGGCTGGGAGACTCGGGACTCCAGCCTGGTGGCAAGGGCCGGGGGTTTGAGGCGGTGGCAGGCAGTCACCCCCGGGGACTCCACTCTCGGCACTTGCCGGTGTCCCCGTTGCTTTCAGTCTCCCAGCAAACTCTGGTCTGCCACGAGGCAGCGATTCCAAACCAGCCTCTTGCCCCCGTCCATGGAGAGGACGGCAGGTCTATTTAAAGAATAACTGATTGCATGTGTCTTCGTATCCCCTCCCCATTACCTCATGTCTAGGGCTTGATTTCAATCACAGACCTATTTTCACATCCAGCCCTAGCTATTTTTAGGGCTAGATAAGTAAACGGCTCATAAATAGCTTCTTGATTCGTAACAGTTTATATTCCTATTACATGCCCTACTTCTCTCCTCTGAAACTTTTGCACCTCCCTGGTGTCAACGTGGCACAGCACAGTTTGCCCTGAAGTGTTTTGTAACAAGGGAAGTCTAGTTCAAGCGAAAGGGACAGAGAAGAACCCGGTTCTGCAAATTGCCTCAGCAAACCCTCTAACATGCACTTAGACATGCATATTAGGGGTACTGTGTGACAACTTAATTTCACACTGGTCATGATTAGACCTGGTAGGAAAATTGATTTCTCTCACTCCATTGCCCACATTCCAGTTCAGAGCAAACCAGCAAAACTTTTCGCACGAGCAAATTTTTAGAGAGAAATTAATTTCGATTGACACAGCTTTTTTTTTTTTTTTTTTTTTTTTTTTCCCCATCAAAAGCACCCTCCTAATTAGAACAGTATGTAAACACAAGAGTGAAGATACAACTGCTGTCCTCTCTCTATGCTTCCCACCTGGATAGATTTACAACTCTGCTCAGCCCAGGAGAGGATGTTCCGCTCAATAAAAGGGTGTGGAACAATCTCCTGCAGGGTTACGAGCTGAGAGCAGCACTGAACAGGGGTGGGGGAAGGAAGGAGGTGTGTAATTACTGCTAGGCAGCCCTCGCAAACATTAATCAAAACCACAAACAAACCCTTTGCGCAAGAAGACGGTATGAGGCTCGGCTGGGAGCCAGCGTGCGCTGCACAGGGTCCCTCTGAGACACGGGGACAAACACCCCTCCCTGCCAAGCCTGCAGGGAGGCCAGCCCTGGCAGATGCCCAGCCTGAGCCACCTTTAGCCACCAGCCCCCTCGAACCGAGCACCAACGCTGAGCATCTCCGGTAACATCCATCCCAAACACATCCCAGCCACGGCACCAAGTTTCTCACCCCAGCAGCAAGAGCTCAGTGATCCCGTTGCTTATTTGTAAGTCAACCTTCCTTAAAGAAATCCACCCTGACCCCCAGGACAGGGTAAGAAAAAAATCTGCCTCCCCTTATCCCAACGCCTTCCGGGGACTTTAAGTGCTTTAAACACTGAAAAACGCAACAAGAAGCAGCCAGGCCAGGAGAAGAAACGCATTAATAATGGTGACAGTAATAAACCTCCAGCATCATTTTGCTTCTCTGCGCCACACGTTTGTTTTGAGTTATTCTTCTTTGCTTTCTGAGGGTTTTTCAGGTGTCGAATAAACAGAGGGGATCCCTGGGGGGCCACCCGGGCTGGGTGTGCTGTGAGGCTTGGCTGAGCTCTGCCCTGCTGCAACGCTCCGCTGGACCAGGGCCCCCCAGCACGGACCAGGGCAGCGCTGGTCCCCAGGGTGCTGACAAGCCTCAGGACCCCTCAGCTGCCCCACAGCCCCACCAAACCACAGTGACACCATTTCACAAGCGGTCCTTGACGTATGACAGCGCACAATGGAGGGGGCAAAAAAAAAAAAAACCAACCCAAAAACCCAAACAAAACAGGGCCACGAAGTCTCTAGCAACATTTTTGGTACTGCGCGAAGTACACAGAAAACTTCCATTATGCCTCATCTAAGCTCCCTACCCCAGAAAAAGGTTATCGACAACTTTCCAGGTGACAACTTGGTGTATTTATTCTTAAATATAGACAGCTCTCCTAGGGAGGTGGCAAGTGACATTTTATTTTGGCATCCTTCTTAAGCTGAAAAGGATTGCTCTACAGTTCGCAACTTACTGTAGATGTTCGCTTGTCAGTGAAGGCTACGAACCTATTTTAATTAAAAGTGGAGCTAGGGACTGACAGCTGAACTGCACTGCTTTAAAAAGAAGTGCTGAGAAGAACCTGGAATGGGTTTTAAAGTTTCTATAATAGCCCCATGTTTTACATCAAAGGAAAACAGGAACATCCTTCAGTTGCATTTTACACCGTTACCAGAGGACAATGGACTAAAAGCCAGAAGGTTTAGAATAACCTCACTTTGTATTAACTCTCCCCCAGGATGTTTGTTCTATCAGCGAGACGCCTAAGGCTCCTTACGCTCATGTCATGTCTTCAAGAAGCACAAATCCCCTCCTTCCTCCCCAGCTTGCAGAACCACTAGTGCAGGGAGGGGTAGGAGAAAATTGTTTTAATATACTTCAACTAAATTTGGCATTTGGAGGAACAGCTGCTCCTTTCAGCGGAGAGTGAGTTAAAAACGAAGCCCTGGGCTTGCCCGCACAGCATCCTAAGCAGAAAGGGAGGAATGTCCCCTAGCGCTCACAATCCACCGCCCATGAGCAGTCCCAGCAGCCGGACGGGCCGCGCAGTGCAGCTGACTCTTGTGTCTGCCACAGTCTGGCCACAGCTGCTACAGAAGCATCTTGCAACAGCTCTCCCAAGTTTCAATCTAATTGAAACAGAAAAACACATTTCGGATTTTTTTTTTTTTTTTTTTTTTTTTTATTGTTTCTCCTGCTGGAACATTTGAACATTCAGAAGGAGCGTGGATCAATAATTCTTCTATTAGATAATTGAAACATGCCCCTTGATTTACACTAATGCACTTGTTAAGCAATAAGTAATCAGGCTGTGGGCAGGTCTGTGCTGCTGAAGCATGGCTTTGATTTAACGGTCTGCGAGAAGGTGAGGGGCAGCCTGGTCCAGCTCGGCTCTGCTAGGCTCTGTTCAGACAGCTCTGCCTACCCGACAGCTGCCTGGGCAGCGGGAGCCTTGCACCAGGGTGCCTCAGGGCAATAAACCATGGAGCAAGCACTGCTGTGGCTCTTGGGTTTAAAGGGTCATCCTCTCTACCTAAATTCAAAGCGACTCTTCAGCCGCCCGCCAATGATAAAAGCCACCTGAAGGAGGGTCCTACAGGCAGTGGGTGCCCCGACCCCTTTCACAGACCTGCCGACAGGCAGCTCTGCCTACAGCGGAGGGGCTGGCTGGTGGCACCTTGGCTCTGCCACCTGACAAGCCCTGCCTGGCAGCTCGAGGTCCTCACCCGACGCCCAGAGCAGAAAGACAAGCCCCGCGCACGGTGGGGAGGCGGGAAGGACAGCCCGGGGAAGACGTTTTACTGACACAAACAGCGTGTGCTGCCAAGTCCCAGCACTAAGCCAAACAATTTGGTTCATCAAAGATAACTACTTTGACATTGATTTGAGGTAAATTAGGCTGTGAACGCCAGGTTCACCGCGTCGCCGTGTGACCGCATGCGTCTCCAGCTTCGCAGCAGCGGGGGCACTGCGGCACCAACGCTACTCCAGGCTCAGCGGCTCAGTCCCGGCTCAGCTCCTGTTCAAGGGAGAGGTCTTGGTGCAGTTCTCATTGACCGATACATCATTCCTGGCTCAAAGTTTATTGAAAAGTTCAGTTCGATTGTACTTTCTTGAAACTTAAGCCCTAATCAATGCATGAGAAGCCAGCCAGCCTTCAGCCTGGTGCTGTTCCAGCACAAGCGCGATTAATTCCCACTGGATGCGAAGCAGCAGGATCTGTCTCGCACTCATTAGTGTGTTACTCAGCTCCTCGAGGAGCAAACACTTCACTATTTGGTCTGATAAGTCATCCCAAGTACCTCAGGGGAAGTCATAAACACAGGGCTTCGGCTCACTAGAAGAGTGGTTGGAAACCTGATGGTCCAAGGACTGCCCAGTTTGCCCACAACAGGAAACAAAACCTGCCAGATAGGATCAGGGCAAGGGAACTGGCTGATGAATCACTTGCAGGAGCAGGAGACCTTCAAAGGCTGCGCCTGAGAGGCTCTGGCAAGCGCATCTACATAAACAAGGTTGCTAAGATCAGCTCCAAAGAGCCACTTGAGCTGTGTGGTTTCACACAAGCCTTCCCTTCTCCTTGTTTACCCAGCAGCTTGCCTGCAATCAAAATGGATAATGGAGTAAATCCCTTCAATTACGCTTGTTAGAGCAGAGGAGCGGTGACCCGCAGAGCGCAGCTCACCCCTCCTGCCCGAGGGCACAGCCCCCATCTCCTCCGGAGGAACGCGCCAATCGCTCCGAAAGCGGCGACGGGCACAGGCCGGCGGCTGGGGGGAAAGGGACACAGTGACACTATTTTAACTGCCCTCTGACTAATGATGCGCTGACACGCTCAAGCATCAAGGTGAGGCTGCCAAGCAGTCATGGGAAGCGTAATTAATCCCTTGCTTATTAAAGCCTGTGGTGCCTCGAAGAGATGCTGACAGCATTCCATAAGCGGCACCGCTGTGTGAGTCAGGCCCCAGCCCCTCATCGCAGCTTACCCACGGGGAAGGCATTGAAGAGTCTAACCTGCGAGATGGGGTCTTTTAACAAAAGCAACGTGGGTTTGAGACACGTGGCAGAGATGTCAAGTAACGCCAGCTGAGGGTCCATCCGTTCTCCCTGAGAAAAAGAGAGTTAAAATACACATTCCTCAGACTGTGCGGCCCCAGTTAGTTTAAAGGTTTTTCAGGACTCTGTATTTTCCTCCCCTCCTTTTCTTTCTGAAAGAGAAGAGGATTCATCTTTTTGCTTTCTGGTCAGCTTTGCCAGAACACCAGCGCTCCCTTCCCACTCCTGCCCGGCAGGAACCTCCGCCACGCTGGAGCAGGAGGAGGGCTCGGAGCACCCAGGGGTTCTTTTCAGAGCAGCACAGAGATCCTCTCCCTCATCTGCTTGCTCATCTGCCCTTGAGGAACCAGCTATGTGCTCAGTATAAAAAGGCGCAAGAAAACACGGCAAGCAAAGCTGGATAAATAGAGCCAGGGGAAGAGTCTGAGCAAGCCCCCCAGCAAGCCCAGCCTGCAGCCGTCGGTGTTGCACAGGCATCCTCCCTGCACCCACAAGCACACAAAGCCCACCCCAGCACCCACAGCAGGGACCGCTTCTTCCCAAAGTGAACAAGAGCCCCATCTTACCTCCAGGCATTTCCCTGTCTTTTCAACAAACTCAAAATACTTTTTTTTTTTTTTTTTTTAAACCCTGCACAAGCATTTTCAGAGCACACAGAACAGAACCTCACCTCCAGCCTGCCCAGTGCCACAGCTCTCCCCTAAGGACTGGGTACCCCCCCATCCCAAGGCACCACAGCATCAGCCCCTTTGGGCACAGAGCCCCCCCTTGCCCTGGGGTCCTCTTAAAGACCTGGGTCCTGCTCAGCACAGGAGGAACTGAGCAATTGCACCACCTTAGATAGTCTTCAGCTGATGCCAAAGCCCAGCTGAACACATTTGTCTCATTCTAGTTCAACTGATTTAGAATATTCTTAAGTCTAATTGTGGAAAAAAAATAAATCTAAAAAGATAAATTTTGCTTGTGCTTCAGTGACCAACTACTGTGAGCAGACAGGGCCACAGGATCTCTTTACATATTTGCTTCACAGCAACTGCAAGTAGATGCATCAACATTTTCTCAGAGTAGATCAGAAGTCAGGACAAGTCCCCACAGCCACAGAAATAGGTGATAAGATCCCAGCTGACTGCGCAGGCTTTATGTCTCAGCAAGGAATGAGGGCGGTTATGGTGAAAATCAAAAATTGAGAGAGCTAGAAGAGCCGCACCTTGCTTCACTGAGGCACGGATCTCCGAGTTAAACACCTATTTTAATGTAGAAATCCGCGTGCATAGGTAAAACCACTCTGGGCAGTAGCCAAGCGACTGGTGGCAGGAGCCATTCCACCAGGAATCACTGGGAGCGGCCCAGGGTCAGCCACAGCCTTCCCGGGAGCATCCTTCTCGGGGAGGGGTGGCTGCAGCTGAGTCCTTCCCCCTTAATGAAGATGCATCGACATTAATTGTTGCTAATCTCAGTTGGGATCCGCAAGTGGATCAGCTGAGCCGGAACATGTTGACGTGTTGCTTTGAAATGACCCAGCTCTGACGCACCCCCTGACAGGGCGGCACCAAACCAACCATGACACTGGTGGCAAGTGAACCCTCTGCACTGGCCACCTGGGCCAGCAACCGCCCACAACCGGGACTGATCTGGCAGCCACGGGGGATCAAACGAAGCCAGTGGGCCAAGCTGTACTGGGCTTAGAAGCAGCGCATGTGGCACAGGTTTCTCCCACAACTGTTTTTTTTTTTTCAAACCACCTGCCCTGAGGCGGGTCCTGGGCTCATTAAAATGCCTCTCCACGAGTCCAAACCAGGCAGTGCTGAACACCTTCCTGCTGGCAGCCTCCTCTGGGCACCGGGACCACCTTCCCCTCTGGGGCCAGTTGTCTCAGCATTCCTCCCTGGTGATGGCATGGGTGAACTTCCTCTGGTCCATCTTCCCGACAATCTGCACAGACCCAAAGCCCCCGAATCTCAGGGCCAGCCTCCTGCAGAGCCCGAGAGGAGGCAGATTGTGCTTCAGCTGCTCAAAGCCTGCAGAAGGCTACATGAACTCCAGCTACATCTCCCCTTGATGACTCCTGCAGGGCTTTCAAGGATGCAGAACAGCTGGAAACAGAGAACATGCCGCTGCTGCTCTGTTTCCACATCTCTGTGCTTTAAAGAGTCCCAGAGAGAACAAGAGAAGCTGCAGAAGTGGCTTTGTGCCAGGCACAGGGCTCCGGTACCTGCTCGGCTCTCCCTGAGCACCAGCCCACCTGGGTGAGTTTACAAAAATACCCCCAGGCATCCAACTTGCAAACAGAATTTGGTTTCCTTTTTTTCTGGACATCCCATGTGTGTCCCTTCCCCTTTACTTTGCTGGATAAGCTCTGAAGTGATACTTACAGGAGTTATTCATAAAATGAACAAGGGATTTCGGAGTATAACATGAAATTGCTTTTATCCGCTGCACACAATGATAAATCAGGCAGCTGTGCTCTTGGCTCTCTGGGAAAATCTACCTCCAGAAAGTCTCCACAAGTTTCCTAATGCATTCGGGGAAAGCTGAGAGACAAGACGGGGGTCAGGAAGAGCCGCCTGATTTCAAACATGTTCCAGAGCAACTGTCCTCAACTTGTTTGCTAATCTCTTGTGACCGATCATTGAACCAAATCTTGCTTCCTGGACAGAGAAGCAAGAAACAGAGAAGAAAAAAAGAGAAAAGGGCAGCACTTCAACAATAAACAGCACATCAATTAAACACGAGAGCGTTCACCTGCACAAACAGCTCAAGGAAGAGTCATCGATTCTTCCACCTGACAGTCTGGACTCAGTTAGCACATGCCTGGTTTACTGCGATCCCCAGGGAGACAGATGTCTGAAATCCTCAGGAAGAAAAGGACAGGCTTCCTGATGTGGTCACGGTGTGTCTCCTTTTAATTATTTATATTTATTTTTTTAGATAGAGAGAAAACAACTGTCACTGTGGCTTGAAAATGTATTTGATGAGAAAAAAATCTAAGGGATGACTACAGCAGTTAGCAGACCAGATCCCAAGTCTCTAACCCTGCCTCATCTTGTCTGGCTAAGAGACGCTAGCACTGACCTCCTGGGAATTCAGCAGCTCCCCGGGATTTCAAAGCACTCAGGATTGGGGGAGGAGCATCGCTCCCCTGACTTATACGGGAAGAGAAAAATCAGAACTTTCTTAAAAAGGGGTGACTTGCCCCAGATCAGCCGGAGGATCTGTCCCCTCGGCCTCAGTCCTGTCCCCTGTTCTCCAGCCAACACACCGGGGCTCTGGCCGGCTGCCGCCGAGCAGCTCCTGCCAGCTTTGCCCGTTTGTGCTGCCCAGAGATGGGTGCCGGGGGAGCCAGCAGAGCTCGCTCTTCTACCTGCTCCAGCTGAGCAAGAATTCATCCATCTCCGAGCATGGGCTTTCAGGGCTTTTGCGGGAGAGACTGACATGGTTTAAATGAAGAGTAAGTGCCTGGCTGGAGACGGACCCTTGCTGGAACAGGCTGTAGGGACTGATGCCAGGCTCTGATCCGAGCTACTGCGTGAGCTTCATTCTGGACTAAAAAGCACTTTGGGGCAAGACTGTCTCCCTCTACGTGTCTACAGCAACAACCACGGCACGTGTCATCCGATTCCCAGTACGCTGCTACATGAATAGTTAATTGACAGGTAGAGGCGTAGTTAGCATGCATGGATTTAAATTGTATTCCAAGGCTAGTTCCAAAACACAGGTGGTGATTTCTGGACACTGGATACATTATCTGCAAAAAAGCAAAAATTATAGTGATCAAGAAGAAAGGAGCATTATCATCCTTCCATCATTCCCCCTCTGAAAAAACTCAACGCGTCAGCTGCTTCTAAGCCCGCCCTGATCAATCACTGCAAATGCTAAAAGCATTTAGAAGACGTCCTCCTTTGAGCCATTTGTCAAGTGGAACCTGGCATTTTTTAGTCCCTTTATTAGTTCTGCTTGTGCGAGAAATTCACTTGAAGCCAACGCTTAATGCAGTGAGAAAGCAGTACATATTTCTATGGCAGAGATACCCATTATTCAGCTGTGTGCAGGGATGGGAAAGGGATTTAACAAAGCCCTGGGCTGGAAGAGAGAGGGTGCCTCATGCCTTGACCTGCTGCCCTGTACACGCGTTCCTTGACGTTTGCACTTCAGCCTCAACCTGAAATGTATTGTAAAGAAAAAAAAAACAAAAAAAAAAAAGTGTGGTGAAAGGAAGCACAGAGCGAGCCCGGCACAGCCGCCTGCGAGCTGGACCTGCTGATTAATCCAACAGGCAGGAGAGAGCCTGGATGGAGCGAGAGGATACCCGGGTGCTGCCTAATGATCCTGCGATGGGGCAGGGCCAGCACAGAGATGGCATCTTGTTATGCTGAATGCTGCACGCGAGGATGGAAAAGTCTCGGGCATCTCACTGGGTTTTTGGCTGGTCCGAGTCCAGGCAGCCCGCCTTGCCCCTCTGATGGGCTGCTCGGCTCTTCTCACACCGCCTCGTACGCAGCCCCATGCCCTAATGCGGGATCAGCTGTGCCTAAACCGCCTCTAATATGCTTTAAGCCTGGAGAACTAAGGCACAAAAGGATTAAGAGAACTGCCCAGAGAACACGCAGAGGAACGCGCACGTTAAATTTGGAAGCTGAACTTTTATCTCCTAAAAACCTTTCCGGATCAGTGCTTAGTGGCCTGCGTCAAGCCTCTGCCGGCTGTGCAGCAGCTCCTCCAGGGACCAGTGCTTTCTGCTTCCCGTGCATTGAGGAGCGCGAGTGCTTTTTAGAACCCTCCCGAATTAGTATCATTGGACAAACGGTGGGAGAGGAGGAATACAAACCGGACATAACCCACCCAGGGCCGTTCTCTGCTCCCTCCCTCCTTGCTGCACTCTCATTATTTTTCAGCCAGGGCAGTCATCTTTTTCTCTCTCTTGTCAGGATCAGATGGCATTTAAGTTGTGCTGATGAGACCCACTCGGGCGAAACACGTGTCTGTGGTCGCTTTGAGCAACCAACTGCCAAGGCCTTCAACTGCTCTCCTTTGATTTTCCTGCAAAGTCAACCTCTGTCTCCCTGGCAATTTGAGTCGTGCTACCCAGTGCTCGGCCTCCCAGGGGTTTGTGCGTGAGCGTGGGCTGCTCTCACCTCAGCCAGTCTCTCGTCCGTGAAGGGAAGGGGCTGGTATTTGTTTCTGGGGGAGGTAAGGGATGGCTGAGGGTGGCATTGCCTTGAGGAGAGCCACGCTGGAGGGGGCTGAGGGACCTGCTGTCCTGCTGCACGGTGAATCTCTTTGGCAGACAGCCGTCCTCTGCGGGCTCTGTCCCACCAGTTCCATCTCCAGCTGTGGAGCTCTCCTGATTAACGCCAGCCAAGGATCAGGCCCACGCTATCTATCTGTGACCTCATGTCCGTGAGAACGCTGTTGAGATGAGCTTCACGCGCAGAAGCTGAGACTCGTGATGCCACTCCTGCGAAGTGCCACTTGCCCAAGCGGCACTTTCTCCAGTGATTAACTGGCCGGGTCCCGTGGGGCTGAGAGAGCGCAGCTAAGGACGCTGCGCACGAACAAGGTGGCAAAAATCAGCTCCCTGGCTCTGGTCCAGCAAAGCACTTGAGCAGCGCTTAACGTCAAACCCCGTCCTGGCTGCCATCAATCGCAAAATTCAGTCCTTGAGCGAGCTGGCTTGCTCACACGTGCCGAGTCGGTGGACAGGGCTGTCGCAGTGGTGCTTCTGTAACGTGGGGATTCACAGCCACAAAGGCTTTGGCCCTGGTTTTATTCTGCTTTACATATTCCCCAACAATTTATATCAGTGCGTAAATCAGAAATAAACTCCGAAGAAGAAATTCTTATTTAACTTTCGTGGAAGTGTTCCATATTCATTTTGCAGGAGTGTAAATGACAACACAAGGCGCAAAATGGAGGAATTTTTATGAATGTCCTCAGCGGAAGAGATCCTAGATCATTTAATCAAACGGATCTAGACACACTGGAAGTGTGACCGGGTGACATCTGTGTTGAAGAAAAAGTCGCATAACTTGTGACCCAAGAGAGAGGCGAACATTCAAATTCATTCCTCCCTGAGCTGAGAACAGAGCACAGGTAACCCCTTGCTATGACCACGGAACATTTTCCTTATGTCCATCCAGCCCGAATATTCCCAGAAAATGCAAAGAAGTGTCAGGATAAAATAAAATCTGCTCTTGGACATTGCTGTGTTAACACTGATGTGTGTCACGGATTGAGGCCAGCTTGTTTTTTCCGCTCCAAGGTACAGCTTCTTGCCCTGTGAATGATTTCTGAACTGTAGTTGTGCTAATTAGGAAGAAAGAGTTAGGTCAACTGCAACAGCGTGCTAGTGACTACAATTACTATTATTAATTGTATTCGATTGCACATTTACAACTATTAAATACAGTATCTCTAGAGTACCTGCGTAGGCTTTGAACTCAGCAGAAAACAAAAGTATTTAATGCAGAGAAATGGCCAGATAATGGAAGGCTAAAATCCACACTACCCCCATGCATCATTTATCTCCTCTGTGTGTGTGTCTGGCTGGTCCAGCACATGAGAGACACGGAGGACTTGCTTTCCTTCATCCTCTTCTCTCCAGACCAAGAATTCTTTCCTCGTCTGTCCCATACACACCGTAGCTGCTCGACTACCCTGTTCACCATCGGCACAGGCACACGGTCGACACCTCAGGAGGGCAGGACAGGTGAGGATCTCGAGCAGAGCCGTCCAGAGAAGGAAAATTCTGTTTTGTGGAGGTTTCTGGCATTCTGCAATGTGGCTTCATTCCAGTTAGGAACGAAAACTCAAACTTTCAAAACAGTCTTGAGAAAAATAAACCCCAGGGACACCCCGTTTGGGGAAGGCTCCAAGTGCTAGTTTTCCCACAGCTGCAAGGGCTCTTGCATTTGCTCTTGTAGAGCCAGGACTTAAAAAAAAAAAAATCGCTTTGAAGAAGCGTTTCTGTGCCCTGCAATGTTAAATTGCTAATGGGAAAGGAAATGTATTCATGATTCGATGTATAAAAATAGCCTTGGAGGAATGCAGATTGTATTTTCCCTCTGCAAACATTTGATCATCTCAATAAAAAAAGCAGCCCCACCTTTTCCATCAGCTCGATAAATCACAGAGAATGGAACAACAGGTTTATAGTTGTCATGATGATCGTTACCGAAGGATTTTATGGTGTACTGGAGATACGGGTGTGCTTGTTTATAGGCGTGTGGTGCCTTCCGAAGGACTACGGGACTCTGTAAAACTCAACTTGCTGCTTAAGTTTCTGGTTTAAAAAGGAAATTATTCTCCTGATTCAGCCTCGACCTCAGTCATGACTGCATCCACTGATGCTCCAGGCAGCCCTGCGCAGGGAGAGGCTGAGCCAACAGCTCTCGGAAGGAGCAGAGAGCTTCTGTAGGTCACGGCAGCCACAGTTTTGCCGTCCTCATGCGAATAATTGCGCTATTCTTGCATAGCCTGGTGCGAGTAACACGCCCGCAAACCTCAGTCACACAACTGTAAGGCTCTGATCTCTGCTTCTGCATTTGCTTCTGTTAATTATTATTATTGATTAGGATTTGAGCTTACAGCAGAGATCAAGGCCAGGTTATGCAAGTCCTGGATCATATTCAGAGTGGGAGGCAGCTTTTGCCCAGAAGCATTTTTTCATTCACCGTTCCCGGGAGAGCCGGACAGTCACCTGCCAGGCACTGCATATCCCCAGGACCACCCGAGACACCAGTAACCCTCCGGACGAAGATCACCTCTGACCAGGCGGGGCCAGAGGGAGCTGGCAGTCACCACCTGCCTCATTTTTTGCATCACTTTACGTATGCTGCAACATTACGTACCGACCGTTTGCTTCCAGCTTTAAAACCTCCGAGGAGATGCTGTCTGCTGCTCTGATTATAAATAAGGCCAGGAAGTGTCGGGCCAGAACGCATGGCAGTAATTTTGAGTGATGACTTCAAGGTCTAAACACTCCTTCAAAAGCCTGTTCGCTCCCAGCCCTCCAGAGTCGATGTTCCTGGGACAGCAGCGAGCAGGAGCAGAGCTGGGGCAGCGGTGAAGGGATGTTTCAGGGTTGTATCTCTTGGGCTGACGCTATTCCCTCCATCATTTCTTATCTCCATCCTTCTGGGTGTAGGAGCTCTGTATTCCTCTACCATAACATCTTTTTTTTTTTTTTTTTTTTTTCCCCCTTCTCCACAGGATTGATGACAAATTAGCATTTCACCCTCTGGAACGACTCAGTGGAGTGAAGTATCCGTATCTTAGCACCTGGACATGACTTTCATTTGATTAGAAATCTCCCGTGCTGTTTTATGGCTAGCTCTGCAGACTCACTGACAATAAAGCAAGAGGAGTGTTTCAAGAGGTGCTGAGCAGCTCTGACTTCTGCCAACTCAGCACTTCACAAGAAAGCGCTCAGCATCTGGCAGGATTGAGCTTTTTTTTTTTTTTTTTTTTTTTTAAAAAAAAAGCTTCCCCCAGCTTTTTTACAGTATAAATTAAGTTTAATACCAGAGCAAGCGTGCAATGCTGTTCAGGGCAGAGAGAGCTAATGAGCTGAGCACGGTACTGCAAGAGCAACTTCCCTGTCCACCTCGCCTCTCCTTCCTTTTTTGCATTTTAATACTTGGTCTTTCCTAAAAATAGCCGCAACTCTTAGACCTTTTAGTATGGTCTCCATTAAAAAAAAAAAAAAAGAGTTCTTAAAGAAAAAAACCCTTTGAAAGCTTTGCTTTGGATTGAATAAACTGGATAAAATGGCCACGCCAGCAACCAGGCTGAAGAGCATCCTGGGAAGAGGAACACCCGGGTCTGGTGCAGAGCTGAGCTCACAGCACCGGACTGAATACGACCACGCCCCAGCTGCCTGGAGGATAACACCAACCATGGCAGCTCCGCTAAAATAGCGAAGATAATAAATCAGGTGCCTATTTAGCACCTTTTCCACTGTAGCTGCTTTCTACAGTTTTTCCCCCCAGTAGCCAGGAGCAGGCAGTTGGGTTCTGACCAGTTTTGCACTGGTGCACTGTCCCAGGCTCGGTCCCGACCTGCCTGAGCCAGCGTGGAGAGTCAGCCTGGACCAATGCCCAGGGCCGTGGGCTAGTTCTGAGCTCGGTTTAACAGTGCTACACCTGTTTGCAGCATCCGTGTAGTGTTGCAAGACACAGATCTGGAGATGGGCCGCTGAGAAGTGACTCAGACTCATGGAAACAAATGCCTCAGAATGAAGACTGAAAAGATTAATCTCTTTAACTTATCAGGAAGGAATTCAAGAGATAATTTGATTATAGTGCACAAGCACTTTCACAGGAAGAAACTATCAGATACTGAGGGCTCTTTAATGTAGCAGAGATAAGTGCAGAGAGAATCTCTTAGTGGAAATTAAAGGCAGTCAAATTTGAATTCAAAATAATGCCTGCATATTTTTTTTTTTTAATGGGGTAATGAATCATTGAACAACCTGGGAGCGGTAGCCTTTCCATCAGCTGGTGCCTCCCGGGCCAGACGTGGGTCTCTCTGAAAGATATTTTCTTGGAGGGAAAAACAATCCCCACAGCTTTGCCTGTGAAAGGAATCAGAGAGGGGATCTCCAGCCCACTGCCAAGAGCAGCAAGGATGACCTTACCCCACGCATCACGGTGCTTTGCACCCGCCCGGCTGTATCCGGAGCGGCCGAGGAGACGTTCACACGCTCCTTTCTGTTTGCAGAGCTGTGGGAACCTAATCGCAGCTGGGGAGCAAAGATAAGCACCCTGTAGGCTGGGACTGGGGGGCACCACCTTCGGCTGGAGCTGCTGGCCCCGCAGAAGGAGAGCCAACGGAAAGAGGGACCTTCAGCTGCCGCCCGCTCAGCACACTGGGGGCTGTTGTTTCGATGCGTTGTTCAAGCTGCCCTAGCGACGACGCTTAGACTTGCTGTGATATTGCTCAGGGACGGAGGCAGCTTTAGAACAGATTCTTGCTCTCCACCACAGCACATCAGCAACTAGAGTTTGGATGCTCACGGACAGGAATATGTTCACAACCTTTGTACACTCCTGGGTGGCTTCCCCCTGAATCCCGCTATCACACCATTTGTTTAACTTACCGAATAAAGCAATTAATGCTAGGGAGTTCTGACTGCTTGGCAGAATACACTGTTACAGCGAACAAATTTTATGTCTTTAGGCTTCACAGCAGAATTTGATTTAATTTGTCCCAAGGTTAAGAAAGACAGGGAGGAAAATTGATGGCTCCAGATCACAAATTCACTGCAATTTATCATCTTCGCCATGTGGCATGGACAGACACCACTTCCAAGTTGAGATGGTAGAAGTTTACCCAATCATCTCTGCTTTACGTTTGCATTCATCCGTTATCAGGCACCGTCTGTCCAAAATACGCCGTGTCTCCCTGCCACTGGCAAGGGGAGCAAGTGCTGCACGCAGTTATCCCCAGAGCTGGCACGTCTTCCCCACCTTTTAGGTGACGGTCCCCAAAATTTGGGGATTAACCAGTTCAGATGTACACGATCCCAAGGAAAGGTAGAGAAGCGTCTTAACCAGGCTTTTCCCCTAAAAGGTCTGTTTAAACTGCATTTTTTTAAAACTTAGGAAATTCAACTAAATGTTTTGAATTTATTATTATTTTTTTTCTCTTGCTGAGGGAACACGTAGCACAATGGCTGTTTGTTAATCACGCCCAGGTCGCTGGATAACACATTTCTGCGGCCAGATTTCCTTCCTTAAATAACAAAACCAGTGGAATAATTTCTCTACTTCACTATAAGCTGATGTTTGAAATGGATAAAACACAGTTATACAGAGGAGCTTCCCCCCGATTCCCAGTGTCACAGCTTTGCAGAGAGCAACACGTTCGGTCTCACCACAGAATTATCTTCAGGACTCAAAGAGTGCACTTCCCTCAGCAGTGGAATTTTGGAGCATTGAGGCTTTTAGAGCCTCCAAAACTAGCACAGCAGTGGCCTGGCCGAGATCTCGTAGGGCGAAGAGAAGGAACCAAGAGTTTTCTGTTCCATGAACCGTTTACCTGACCAATAGGTCACGCTCAATTTCCAAAGCAGGGGCTTAACAGCGTTACAACAACAAATTCTAAGAGGATGTGTATGAGGCAATGAGCTTGTGAGCAGCATTATGCAGCAATTATGCACCGAAAGAGCTCCCAGATGTGCAGTGAATGTGGTAACAAAATGTCCCAGTTTATGGCATTTTCTCCCTCTCTCTCTCTCTCCTGTCATTGTCCTTTAGGAGGTGAACGGGAAGAATGAAGCTCTATTTTTAGAAACAAGTCTAGGTCCTAAAAAGAGAGCAAATTAGGTGCAGACATTTCCTAGGCGTTGGGAAGTTGCATACTACAGGTGAATTCAAGCGTCCCTGCTGGGACAGACCCACTCCCCCGCTCTCAGTGGAGCTGGGGCCGTCCCCATCGGAGCAGCACGGGGGTGAAATCCAGGAAAGTCACCAAGACGGGCAGGCAGACCTTCCACAGGTCCACCCTCCCCTCTGCTGCACACCTATGCCCGAGAACTGAATTTGACTCTTCCTTACCGATGTGACAAATGCTTAAATTAGCCTGGTGGTATCGTTAATGATTCACGGAACACCCCGAAGGGTACAAACCCACTTATGAGATCTTCCTAAAGGTTAATTCTGTTTTGAGGGCGGATTTCTGCATCAGGTTTCCACTGCGGTTTCCCCAAATGGCTCCATACAGGAATCTCTGGATCAGACAGAGTGTTTGTCATGATTGCAGGTCAGCAAGGAGCTGGGCAAGAAAACAAGAGGAAAGCACTATTATATGTAGACAAAGTGGTGTGAAGTTGTCTCAGAAGTTGGGAGGACTTGGATTATAGAGATCACAGACTCTAATGCAAAGCTTAGACTAATGCCACTAGACTTTAACACCCTGCCTCCTACAGCACGGGGCTTCACTTTTGGCTCTTTCTCCCGGACAAGTTGTCTGGGACTCACTTCGATCTCCTGGATGCCCCCGGCGAGGTACCAAAGCACCATGATTAAGTCACCATTAGTGGTCTCCCAACCAGGCCACCCCAGATTTTTCGACAAAAGAACAAATGTTCCATTGGGAAGAGCAGCTCTGTAATTCATAAGCCGTGCCGAAGCCAGCGAGGGCACGCGTCCAGAATTCTGACTCTAATTACTTATGCTGTCCTGCTCAGGGACTTCCTAACGTGATTTATTTTAAAGATGACAAAAAATTATTATTGCTGATAAGTTAAAATAACTGTCTTTGTGAGCACCTGACTGTGTGAATCTAAGAGCGTACAAGGGAGAGCCCAGGTCCTCAGCAGAAATACAAGCCCTGGGGTTCAGCGGTTATGCTGGGACACAGCGGGCCGTGGTTTTCTCACGAGTGCCCGCGGGTAACACTCTCCTGCAGCGCCTCTGTGCCCCCTCCTCTACACGTGGGAACCCACTGCAAACCCTCCCCTAACATTTCCCCGCCGCAGCCCAAGGCCAACGCTCATGGTGGCTGTGTGCACTGTTCCCCGCCACGTACTACACAAACTGGCTCACTGCTGCTTTTTATTCTACTTAGCTCTTGTCTCTCATAATATTTAGAGGCTCTTTGGGATACAAATAGCTCTGATTTGTATGTACAACCACCTAGAACAAGGAGGGCTTGGATCCTCAGTCCAAATAATAAATAATAGTTAATATAGTCCAGGCATGACTAGCCAGTTTCTACCTAAAAATGCCAATAAAGCAGGACTATATTGATGCAAAGAGACATAAAATGTGAACTCCTTCAATACATGCACTTATTTGTCTCAGTTTGTGAGGCCAGGAAGGAAAGAGCTGTTAGCAGTGAATAGTATTTTATTAGCATCATAAACCCCAAGAGCAAAGTTTGTGTCACAGAGAACTGCACATGCATTTGAAAGCTTAATTTATGTTCCTGGCTCCATTTTTTTTTTTTTTCCCCTTCTCTTTTTTTTTTTTTTTTTTTTTTTTTTCAGACAGAGACATAATATAATTTAAAATAAAGACTAAAGGACTCTGAAGACACCTTTGGGTGAAAAGAACGTTCGTGCAAAAGGTAAACCTACATCCTGCTGAAATCCTGTCAGTTAGAAAGAGTTCAGTGGTATCAGTATATTAATCAATACTGCAGAGGTACGTGGAAGCTTCTGAAAAAAATACCATTTTGCATACACCAGGTTCTGAGCAAAGAGCATCCTGAAATGCCAACAACCTGGAAAGGCAAAGCCTGGAAGAAAGAGACAGATGGGGGTGAAGTGACTTGCTGAGGAACTCCAACAAATTAGCAGCGGAAAATTAGTGCGACTAGAAAAGAAAGCACGGCTTTTGTTGGCTTTCCACGAATTTGAGCTTCAGCGATAAAGCAGCAGATCTTCATCTGGTGCAAAGCTGCGCTGAGCGGAGCCCCACGCTGACCTGCAGCAGCTCCTGCCACCGCCCGCCCGCCGCGCTGCGGACACCCGCCAAAACCAATCCCACGCCAGGGGTCAAAACTCCTCCTGGCACCTCCAACGGTGTCTTCCTTTCATTTGGCCCTTTGGAAGACGGGTCAGGTTCCTGGTGCTGCTAAGAAATAGATATTGCCATACAATTGCCATCAACCATTGTTAATCAGCAAATTACAGCTTTCCATGCATTACAAAGCTTTTAACTACCAGCTGCTTAGTCTGGTGTATTTATGGGGTAAGAATTCTGCAGAGCAAGTTCTATGCCTATTAGAGAGCTGTTAAGTCTCTGTAAATATGGCTTTAATGACCAACAAGCTTTTAAGATTCCGTAGCCTGCTTGTTAGAGTGAAGTGAAATCAGACATGTAGGCGAGTGCCGTAGGTACAGCACTGGAAAATTTATAACAAAAGAAAGAGCTCCTTGTGCAGCCTGTTCTGCAGGGTACAGGACAAAACTGAGCAGCGTGGTGCGAGTTTTTCAGCAGACTGTGACTCGCTACCTATAGAGCAGTAAAAGTATTTGTGGCTCTGAACAGCGAGGTGAGGTAAATCTCACATGTCGCAGCATCAACACAAAGGCCTTGGGAGTTCAGGGCGTAATAGCCTTTGCTGGCAAAAAAAAATATTCCCATGCTCTTCGCTAGAGCAAGGCCTCTGGATCCACACACTCCTGCACCGGTGTCGAGTCAGGGAGGGAAGGTGTGGAGCGGGATTCGGGGAGCGGACCCAACACAGCGCGACTGCCTTTGTCTTTGGGGTCTTGTAAGCACAGCCCAGCGATGACTGTCTGCAGGTCAAAAAAAAGCCCTGAAGAACAGGCTGAAGCCCCATTAAGGCTTTATGATATTCCTAATTACTTGCTTTGTGTTGGTGCCTAGGGAATCCCCTGCCCTTTCCGTGACGCTCTTGAATCCCGCGTGCTGCGATGTCCGTTGTACGGGCACAAGACAGAAGAGAGTTGCTGCCGCGGGGATTTTACTCTTTAGGGCAGCCCAGCAAAGAACAGGTTTAAGATGCGATTTTGCAGAACGCCACAGTTGGCTTCACAAAGGTTAATGGGATATATCCTTCGAGGCGTAGTCAGTCAAATCATTTTTGCATGGCCACCAAACTGGGCTGAAACAAAACTAGCAGGTTCACCAGTTCCCGTCTCCCCTTTGAAGGAGAAACTAGCAATTTACTTGTCCTGGAAGGGCTGCAGGAAAAGGAAATGAGAAAGGATGATTCTACTTTTCTTCCACCTTGTAACTGCAAATATTGCTCTGTATAAATACCATACTGTAGCAAAGTGTCATCTCTTTCCTTCCCCGCCTCTTTGCAATTTCAACTTTTTATTTTTTCCTCTATTTCCACAGCTTTTAACCTTGCCCAGTTGTCCCTCTTAAATAATAATTAACTCTCTTGTTCAGCCGGGGAAGTGTTTTAAAGTGCTAGCAATTTTATTTTCTATATGATGCCACAGGAGATGATAGGAGAGTAAAATTAAATCAGAAGGTTTCTCAAGAGTTGCCCCTCCAGAAAAAAAAAACATTAGATGCCTCTCCCTGGTGAAAGGCGAATGCTGCTGCCAGATCCGTAGCGTGATCCTACAGTAACCAGCAGTATTTACGCGCTAATTAACTGAAAGAGAGGAGAATGAAGCAAATAAACAAGTAGGCAAGGCTGTTAGGCTGCACTCTCCAAGAACGCTTGCTCCCAACAGACCCATGCCTTGAGTCGTGAAAATATGCAGCGCTTCAGCGCAACAAAACAACGACCACACTGGGTGACCCAGAAAAAAAACGACGACTAATGAAGTTGTCTCCCTTGCGCTTTGGGGCTGAATACAAGGCAGACTGCTTTGTAGCCTCCAAAAGCAGGACATGGGTGGGAAAACCCAAGAGCAACATGCCGTGATAAGGGAGAGAATACTTGTTTTAATTATAAACTGGACCAAATAAATTAGAAATTCAATTACGATGCCATTCACCACCAAGAAATTCAAAACGCTCGGGCTATTAGTTGCACAAGTTAACTGTAGGAGATAACAGGATTTGGGGGGAGCAGTCCTGTATCTGAGCTGTAATGAAAACATTAAAGTCTGAAGTGAGGCAGCGTACATTGGGTAGAGATACTCTCATGCTCACTGAGCTTGGGAGAAACAGAGCAGTAGCAAAACGTTCTTTCTGAGCATTTCTCTCGTTGGAAATTGCTCGTTAAAAGACCTGGATTTTGAAAAAGCACCGTAAAAGTATTTCCGTGGTTTACAATTGGTATTGACAGCAAACTAAATAACCTCCCCTCAGATAACGAAGGGATTGCAGCTTGGTTTAGGCACTCCTGTCCCCAGGGAAGCGAGATTCTGCCCAGCTACGTGGATGTAAAATCCCGTGGCTATAAAAGGTTGTCTCAGGTTTGGCATGACTGAGACTAAGAGCAAGACCTAAGCTCCTGAGTTCCCCCTGGTTCACAGTTTGCTGCCTCCAGAAGATAACCCCGTGAGCCACAGATTATTAAATCACATTCCTTCATGCTTCTCCTAAAGGGTCGATATCCCGAGTCTCTCTCATCTTCCTGACCTAACCTAATATGAATAATGCACCAGCTACCGGTGGGCCAGTTGCTTACTGGACTGTGGCCAGCCAAAGGGCTCTCTCAGCAGATCAAAAGCCAATCAAGATCATTTAAATATTTATTTTTAATCCTCCATTCTGAAATTATAAATATTTAATGCTATGCCCTTACCAGGAAAGCAAAGCAAAGCAAAAGCAAGGCAAAACCAGAGGAGAGACTGGACCAGACAGACCGACTCTTTCATGCTAATTTATGCCCAGGCGTACGCTGCTCTTTATGCCCATTAATATTCTTCAATGAGCACGGCTTATTTATTTGAGTCCTCTGAGAGCCTGCAAGGACAGAGGTCAGAGCTAAGGAGCACAAAACATACACGAAGGCAGGTTTTGTTCCTGAAGGCTTTTCACCGAGGTTAAATTTTCTGGCCCTATACAAATATTCCGTAGCAACATCGTGGCTCTGGCCATGCCCAGTTACCCTGATGTCCCTGCACCCCAGACCTGGCCTTCCCCAATCCCCGTGATCCCGACCTGCGGGACCACGTACCCCCCTGACGTACCCAGCAAGTGCTGGAGGCTTCCCAGCAGTTCTGCCCTGTCAGAGCCCTACCAAACACTTCACAAATATTTTTATGTATCTATATCTAATGCTTTTATATATATTTACCACAGCAAAGAAAAGCCCCTGAGCCTCCTTTGCTGATAATCCTCAATCACTTGTCCCTTTTCCACAAACCTGAAGATGCGAGATGGGAACAAAGCTGACTGTGGATGCACATGGATGCAGCACCGCAGGGCTGCGCGGCCCTGCAGGGTTTTGTTGGCAAACAAATCCTGCCTACCTGGGGAGAAGCGAGGAGGAGAGCAATGGATTAAAGAGATCTAAATGAATTGAAGACGTAGGGGATCAGACTGAAAGGTAACTTACAGTTTTCCGCAAACCCACCTGCTGGCTTCTGTAATCGTGATTTAAAGGCGCGCACCCAAGTCCTAATGAACAGCAGGAGGAACAAAGGCTTTTTGATGGGGATTCTGTTTTCCAGGGAGAACCATTTAATAAGTTTCACTCAGGAAGTCTCTGTTCCCAATAAAGACTTAACAAAGTTAATTAGACTAAACAGTAATTATCGTGTCTCTTCATTGTTCAATTATCTTGCTGAACTGGTGTTTTCTGATTAAAATGTATTAAATTGAGAAGCACTTGCAAACATGAGATGCCAGGATGTCTCCCAGGCAGCAGGATTTCCGAGGTCGGGGAGGCAGGGTCGGCTGCCCCCCACCCCGCGGTGAAGAACCTGATCCAACGTGCTCTCCACAAACACACTTGCCACGTGCTCCTCCAGTTTGAGATCCGCCAAACCATCGTGGGTGTGTCCCTCCTGTGCACGCTTCCTGCTTATCTCTCCCAGGCCTTCCCCCTCCTTGTTTTACCTTTTCCTTGGGTTTCTCAGGCACAGACAAGGCCCCGTGGTTTCACGAGTCCCCGTGCACCAGCTAAGCCATGGAGCAGTCCAGCTCTGCAGCACACCATGGAGGTCTCGTAGCCATGACAGCCTGTTTCGAAGTCCAGTTCCTCCCTGCCACCAGCTCCCAGAGTTTGGGCTCCCCAGGCGCCATCTCCCACGTGTGGCTGCCTGGCAGCCGCCGGCTCAAACGGCTGCCTTCTGTCTGCAAAGCTCCACGGAGACACACACTCCGCTCTCCCACCTCCCACTCCTGACAGCAGACAGCACAGAGGAGTAATTCCCACAGCTCAGCTCACAACACAGCATCTATCAAGCCAATTAATGTCTTTGGGTCTGATATCGCATCCCCTGCTCCCTCAAGCATCGTCCCGCACTTCTCCGAAGGAGCTCAGCTCACCTCTCACCCGCCGCATTTAGCATCCTGGTCCGCTTAAACTGTCCTAACCAAGGCCCCACCCTGCATCCCTTGGTCAAATTCTCCTGACGGGACCAACAGATTTCCATGGATGACCTGAAAGATAATTCCAACCTACGGTGTTTTGCTATCTAACATCTTCACAACCGGCACTTAGGAGCCACGACAGCATTGCTTTCCAGAGGGACTGCTTTAGTATTCACTCTCAGCAACCCGGCAATCACTGGCATTTTGATCAGCCCCTAATGCCTATTTGCATATCTTTTATAAGACAAATCAGAAAAGGGGATTAATTTTTCTTTCTCCACTTTAATATCACCTGTGGCTGGGAGGAAACAAACAAACTCATTGCCTCCTTCCCCAAATCCTTGTGATTAGGTTAATAGAGCCCAAGACTGATTATAAATTATTGAAAGGACACAGCTGAGCCCAAATCCCACAGTGGGCTCTTTTTGTCTTCCGTAACGCTGGCGATTCCTGATTAACTCCCATCTAGCACGAGGCAGGAAGGACAAGAGACACCTTCGAAGCTCCACTGTGACTAACACCAGAGTAGTGCAGCTCTCACCGGGACACGTTCAACGCAGCGCTGCGCACGGGGAGCAGCGGGCTCCCGGCAGACAATCCAGGAGGCACAAAGGAGGTTTCTTGCCTTTCTGCTTGTCCTTTTGGAAGTTCAGCACAAGGCTCGTAGCTGCTGCGGGGTCAGATCCAGCCGTCTGCTGGGAAGATGCGCAGGGCTGGTGGTCTCCCCGCCTTGAGTCTCTGCGGGGCAGAGATCTGGCTTTCCCTTTGGATGCTCACTCCTAAGAAAGGCATCAATGCGAAGAGGGAATAACAGCGTTAGCGTTTCAGGTTTTCTCCTGCATGATGCCTTGTTTTGGTCTATTTTAAGTCACACCGATAAAGACTGAAGCTGAGATTCTGATAAGGAGTTAACTTTGTTTATGATGTACTAAGCCTCCGAAAAGAGCTGCAGCTCGGCTAAAGAATAAGTATCTAAGAGATAACAGCTTATACCTCCAGATAAAACACAGACAAGAAAAAGCATCTACAATAGCTTCATCAAGCACAGTTACACTGAAACTGTTTTTACAAACATCTGACATTTGCCACTGGTTTAGATTATTCCAAAGGCCAAGAGGAAAAAAAAAAAAAATGAAGAGGAAAAAAAAAAAAAAAATGAAGTCTAATAACCCAAGTAGTTTTGTGTGTGTGTGTGTGTGTGGTGTTTTTTTTTTTTTTTCTTAATAATCATATAATCATAAGTAATGAATCAAAGTGCTCCCTGGCTCCTAAGCTATGATTTGGCAAACAACTACAATTATAAAATCCAAATCTAATGACTGCATTTTAACATAGCCCAGTGCTTAGTAGCTTACAGTAACATTTATCGTGCATCAGGCTGAAAGGAGATGTCCACAGGGAGTTAGCTGTGAAATGTTTGATTTCAAAAGCCTGTGGCAAGTTGATTCATGTCTATTTAATTTTTCCAGGCAGTTTCACTGGAATGCTGTATATAAATCAAATACAAGGCTAGCAGCAGAGACGTACCAAGTTGTGGAAATACTGTATGATTTTAATTAAACTACATGCACAAATCAGGCAGCAGTGAAGGTGGAAGAGGAGAGAGAGAGAATTGTATTACCCTGGCTAAGCCAATATTTTTGTGCAGAAAAACAAATAATCATTTACTGTGAAAAGTCTGATTTCAAAAGCAGCGTTTTGTCATTGTGCTGATATTCATAATCAATTTAAATCTGGAAAAAAAACCACAACCCAACCATGCTTGAGCACAGCAAACAACGAAGCCTGGAACGGAAGTTAATTAGACTGTATCAGCTCAGCCCTGCTCATCCTTTACTCACTACCCAGCTTTATGGGCTCTGTCAGGCGGAGTTCGCTCTCTGACGATCACACTTTAAAGACATTCTGCTGACGGTGACAAGGCCGTCCTCTGCACTGCCCTGCACAGCCACCAGACATCACTAGAGGGGACACCAAAGACCCCTCTTCGGAAAACTGACCCACCCTGTGGCACCTTTGTCTGGGGGGAGTCACGCTGAAGCTGGTGGCATCTGACAGCACGGTGGACACAGCCATGAAGCAGACTGGCTGGCAAATGGGAAAATAATATGGAAATCATACAGTGGTCCTTCTGCTAAAGGTGGGACTTGTGGAAGAAAGCTCCAGTAAAATTATTTCTGTTCTTTGTGACCGTGGGACTTGCCCCTAGAAGACGCAGCGGCAGGACTGAAGCTTTAGTGATTTTCATACAGAATGAGGATGACTCAGTAACCGGAGGGGTCTAGAAAACCCAAGAGTATTACTTCACCTTACGTTCCTCACTGAAGAAGCCATTAAGCAATCTACATTTACTTTCCCTTCTCCCCACACCCCGCAAAGTGGAAAAACAACTACGCCTAATAGGCTGTGCAAGTATAAACACAAAACGATATCGGGTACTGAGATAATGGGGTCTATAAATACCTTGGATAGATAGGCATCTCCTTCCCTATCTAAAGACCAGGAAATACGAAAGCTGCCTGCTTTGAAAAATGAAGTAACGTACCAAATAGCATTCAACAATTAAATCATTGCCGCGAATTGAGAAGCCTGCGCTTGTGCTTACAAAATGTCTGTGCTAAAACAGGTTGCGATAACTTCTTTGTATTTCCACCTCAGTATTGCAGCAAGGGCTGACATCAGAAACAAAACGTATCAGGCACTGCCCAAGGCAAGGGGCAGGAAAACCTCTGTAGCCTCAACGGACGAGGCAGAAGAAGCGTAAAGCAACGCGGAGGCTGGAGCGCAGGAGCGGCGTGTCCCGGCGTAGGTCATCGCTGGAGCTCACTCCCAGGGCTTCCCTCATCATTCACGCCGCTCCCTCGCCCCCCGCGCCAGGCACCTCGGATTCCCACCCCCTCGGAGTCTGACCCACCCGACAGTCCGGTCAGGGAGCCGCGGCCACGGCGCGCACCCGCTCGAGACTCCTCTTATGCACCAGGGACCCATTAGCTCGGATTAAAGCCACAATATCCCAGATCCCGTGAGGTTCCGTGGCGTTGAAGCTGTAACAAATTTTGCAGGGTTTTTCTCCCTCTTTTCCCCACCTCAATCACTCTCAACTACAGGGCATGAATAATACAGTAATGTGTTGCCTGGTGATTGCTGTTATGTTTTCCTTTACGAATGCAGTCAGGCAAGGAAGCAGACTACAAACTGCCTGAAGGAATCGGTTGTTTAAAGAAGAGTACCAAGGGGCAGAGGTTCTGCAAACACAAGACGCCCCAGAGGCCGATCACAACCTGTCCCGGGAATGTGCTGGCGAGGGGCCCTCGGAGCCCACCGGCCCCGTCCCACGGCGGAGCTCTACGATCCCAGCCCACGTCTCCCCTGTACTGCGGCACTGGGAGGGAACAGAAGGCTTGGCTGAACCTGGCGTGTGTAACTAATCGTGCTGTGCAAGGTACTTCACCATCTTTTACAGCAAAAACAAATAGGGCTGTAAAAAAAGGAAGAGGCTCTCAATAAAAACCATGCTATTTGGAGCTGAGAAGGGTTTTGTTTTTGTTTGTTTTTTTTTCTTTTCCCTATTCTTGTGAAGCAAGCTCATCCCCCAGAATGCTTCCCGTTGGTGATAGGGAGTGCAGCCAAGGTTATCTTCCAGGATAGGTATGCTCCCATTAGAAAGAAAAGCTCTTCCAGCTCTTACTTCTCTCCAGCACTCTGGATACAGGTAGGTGTTTTTAAAAATGCAAAAGGAGCTCCCACCCCACCTCTGAAAGCCCCTTCGAGCCCCCGCTGTGGATGCATAGGCCCAGAGTGTATGAAAGCACACAAAGACGCGCTCCCTCCAGAACCCAGGGAGGGCGGTGGGAGCTTCTGGAGTGGCTGAACACTCTCAGATTCTCTTCGTGGGCCAATTATACGCTGGTCTGAAAGCAGGAACTCCAGCACAGCTACTCCAGACTTACAGCGAAGGTGACAAGCAAGAACTCGGACTCGGGTTCTACTCCTTGTGCTTTCCGAAGTGAGTCATGCTGTGAACTGTCTTGAATCAAAGGGTCTCGGTTTCTGACCTGCATTTCAGCTCTACCCTGACACTTGTCTAATTGCCTGCTTAGATTGCAAACCGCGCTTTGGGAGGCTGTCCCTCCCTTTGCACAATGCAAAGAGCAATCTCAGCTGTAGCCTTTAGATAATGCAGCAATGCAGAAAAAAATAGCAGAACTACACGCTCTCGGAAGAGATCTACTCCTCCAATCTCTAACGATGCTGCTTTGTACAAGCATGATGTACTTAAATATAGATACCGGGACACTGTACTGTTGTGCTTGGGTGAGGAAGAGAAAACCAGGACAAGTTGCAATATTCCAGGTCCAACCTGATCCCAATGAGAGGAGCCATTAAGACCGGGAATACTTCAGTAAAACAAAACCTCAAGGAATACACGTTCTTGGTGTATTTAATGATGCACCAGCCTCCGGTGCATGTAAAGAGCAAGGCAATTAATAAAGTATATTTAGCATGCTCAGCTGAGGTGTGCAGCTCCCACAGCAGCTGAAATACAGCAATTTAAATACCATTTATCTTAAAGATCAGCCAGGCTGTGACTACAGCTGGTGAGTGCTGTCTGCTGCTCTGCAAATATGCTGCTTTTCTCAGCGGGGCGGGGGGGGGCACTTGCTCAGTGCTGCAGCAGTCCTGGAGCTGCAGGTCTGGGCTGCGATGGTGGGCACAGCACGCAGAGGAGGGTTGGGATGGTGCTGAACCAGCCCAGGTGCCTTGGGAGAGACCACGGAGACCTCACGGGCTGTTAGACGGTTCGTGCAGCCCGATAACGGAGCAGACGGCGCTTTTCCCCCGGTGCTCAGTCCCCATCCAGATTCAAAACCAAGACAAGATGTACAGCCGAGGTTCTCCAAGCTGTAGGATGCCACGGATGCAAAAGTTTTCGTGGTCTCATCAAACAACTTGTTAAACAGAAAGCCCGCCAAGAACACTTGCAAGCTGTACCGTAATTCAGATCTTCAAAGCTAGCTGCCCAAATAAAGAATAAAAAGCCCAAAACTCTCTGCTTAAATCCTCCTGTTGCCACCCCAGTTGTGTCATGACATCCCAGAGAACACTAGGCACCCCGTGCAGCATACTGATCCGTAGTGCAAAGCCCTGCCTTTCAGTAGAGGACAACCTTTCCAAGCATAAGTAGATTTAAATGTCTTTGAATATTCATACGGAGAACAAGAATAATAATTCAGAGCAACAAAAGATTGGGACAGGATAGCTAATTTCATATTTCAGCGTTGAATAATTCTCTAATTATAAAGGCTTAAAGCAAGACCTCCCTCCACAGTCCCTGACTCTCATACCCCTGCAGGTACCTGAGTCGGGGTCAAGAGGAACACTGCGTTAGATGAGCACACTTCTCCCCGAAAAGTCCCAATTTTACCTCTGCAGCCGTGATACCGATTGGCCCCCAGAGACAGAAAACACCCTGACCACTGCTCTGGGTCAGCACAGAAATACATCCATAATGTTTTCCCGTATAAACTGCTAGGGAGTGTGCACGGAGACGTTTACCTCCTTGGCAACTTGAACCGAAACCCTTCAAATGCTGTTCGTTAAATAGATATTTTAAAAACTTTTTATTAATTAAATATTATTAGTTTTTATGAGAATCACTAAAAAAAACCCCACATCAGTAGTTGGGACTACAGCTGTCTTTGAACAGATGAAATATTTTAGCTGCCTTTGAACTCACTTTACTGACTATTCCCAGCCCGTGTAAGGGCCACCCAGTTTGCCCCAAAGTGCCTGGCATTCAAGTCTCAAGGATAAAAGAACTTGGTTAAAAACGAAATTAATATCCTGCTCAGAAGGCTGTATTGCAAACTGAATCAAAGGAGAAAATAAAGACCTGAGCTAAGCAAAAAAACGTATGCAAATGATTAGTTCAACTTCCAAGACTTAATATTAAGGTTTTGGAAGCAAAACATTTGGGAATCATGTAGAGAGCCTGACTCCGAAGCCAAAGGTTTGGAAAACACGCCTTGTGTGGTTTTTTTTTTTTATAATTTTAAAAGCACTAGCTTACCGCAGGACCGTCACCGTAACTGAGGGGAGACCTGTCCTTGCGTCAGCCCCAAAAGCAAAGCAGTGGGACCTGGTTTTGGTGGAGAAAATGAAAATCCCCCAATGCTTTTTTTTTTTTTTTTCCCTGTCGGCACTTAGCCCAGCGCCTGCAAGCAGACAGGGACTGGCCTGGATGAGCCCGGCACCCTGCGACGCACTCCAAAACACAATCCCCAGCGACCCAAAGGAAGCCATGCTCCCGCTGCCCCCGCTCCGCCAAGCGCAAGGCCATCTCTTTCTAAGAAACGTCTAGAAACAAACATTCGTTGCTCTCAGACTTCACGAGCAGTTGATAACCGGGAGCTACAGACCCAGCCAAGTCCATGCGCGGCTTGCAGAGCAAGCCAACACTCACAAATGCTTCCCCTCTACCCGGAAATATTTTTCCCAACTCTCCCCTACACTAATAAACATTTTTCTCATGATAACATCAGTCCTGCAGCACTAGCTATGGCAACTCGCTGCTGACCTTAGCCCTCTGTTCCCCGAGATCTAACAAAACTATTAGAGGTCCTTAGAAATTGTCACAAAACATCTGTTTCCTTTATAGCAGCTGCCACCTGGAGAATACAGCCAGAGCCAACGCTCTCCTGACCCGAACGCTACCTGTCTGTGGATACTGCGGCGTTTCTAATAGCAGCCATAAGGCTACTTGGCACTTCCACAGCTTCTAAAGTGCTTTGTGAACACCACAGCGGCCCCAGAGCCCCAGCGTGTAAGGATGGACCTTGGGCTGCACCCAGAGCAGGGTGGGCACAGGGCCAGGGGGGGATTCTCCCCCTCTGCTCCGCTCTGGGAGACCCCCCTGCAGGGCTGTTCCAGCTCTGGGGCACCAACATAAGGACGAGGTGTGATGGGTTTAACTGGACAGAGGGCAGGTTTAGGTGAGGTCTAAGGCAGAAATTCTCCCCTGGGAGGGGGTGAGGCCCTGGCACAGGCTGCCCAGAGCAGCTGTGGCTGCCCCCTCCCTGGGAGGGCTCAAGGCCAGGTTGGACGGGGCTTTGGGCAGCCTGGGCTGGTGGAAGGTGGCCCTGCCCGGGGCAGGGGGTGGCACTGGAGGGGCTTTAAGGTTCCTTCCAACCCAAACCAGTCTGGGATTCTACGTTCCTTTTGGAGAAAGGCCCGCTGTGGGGTGGGGATGGTGTAAACCATGGTCTGCAGGCAAGATGGGAGAAGGTCTGGGAAGAGCCGGCGAGTGCTCCAGCCCCTGGGCTGCTGGTGTCCTCCATCGCTGTGGAGATGGACAGACGTGCCGCTGGGACACACGCTGGGACAGCCCCGAGCTCTGCCGCCTCTGCGACAACTCACGGGATGGCTTCATCTAGCTGTGCCCCTTATTCCCCCCGTCCCCCAGGCCCTGCACACCCCAGCAGGATGCGGCCCCTCTCCCTGGAGGGGAAGCACATGGACCAAGTGCCCGCAGGCATCCAGCTGCGAGGTTTAGTCCCCCTGGGCCAGGCACAGAGACAGACAGACAGTGACTCAGGGCTGAATCACACCTGGGAGACCTTTACTCCCTGCTGCGCAGTCTCCATTAGATGCTGACGAAGAGCAGGGATGAGCCCGGGGATGAGCCCAGGCCTCAAGCTGGCAAGTTTTGCCTCCCAGTCCCAGTTGACTTCTCGTCGTCACCAGCACTGCTGCTGCGGGGCATGGATTGCCGCCCTTCCTGCTGAGATAATTTAATCGCTGGTGGGTAACTGAATAGCAGCAACGAGAGAGATCATTTGGATTATAGGAAGTAAAGATTTAGGAAGGGGTAAGATAAGAAAAAAAAAAAATAGAAAAGGTATGCACCCTTCTGAAGCAAACAGAAAACACTATAGATTAAACAATCCATCTCCAAACTTTTCTTTACAGTGCTCTAACAGATAGACAGCAAACTCAAATAATTAATTGTTCCAGTATACCCGGATAAGCCACCATATGTGAGTGTTGACAAAACCATCTCTTTTTTCTTTTTTTTTTCCGTGGCAAGTTGCAAACTGTGCAAATCATCAACTCTCGTCTAAAGCTGAAAACTGACACGTTTTGCTGCCTTCTCCTGCTCTTGTAATGGAGCAGACAAATCTGCGAGGTATAGGGTTACTGGGGGGTGCCACTAAACCCACCTGCCACCCGATCACGTAAATCAGCCTGAAGGCCGGTCAGGACCACACCAACACCTTTAACGGCAATTAGAGGGGCAGTGGCAGGGGAAATGCTGGAGCTGTAAATATTCATCTCGCCTCCAGAGCCTCCTTTGCTAAAGGTCACTTGAGATTAGATAAACAGGCTGTCACTGACACCGAGCGATCCCGTCTGCATTTTGAGGGCATTGTAAGACCGGGGTTTAATGGACCCAGACGATACAGGTGATTCACCAGCGCAGTCAGTCTCTCCATAACGAATTCCTTTCAAACTCCAAGCCTCTTCCCTGGGAATCCCCCTAACACCTTTAATTCAAAAGTGCCGTAATCTATTCTCCTTCTGCTACCTCTTAAAGCTGATTTCCTCCTTGGCGCTTCGCAGTGGTGACATTTTCGCTGCACTAGCTGCTTCTTTTGTTTGGCTCACTCTCAGATGAGGAGCCGCAGGCCCCTGTTTCTGCTCCATTCCTCTCTCCTGTCAAGGTGCTTACACAGATTGCTTTTGAATTTTCTATCTTTTCCCTAACTCAAAAACCAGAAACTGGGACATTCCCATCTATGCCAAGCATCACTGGAGTTTATAGTCTCGCCATACAACAGGAAATTAAGTAACAGTAAAAAATGCACACCAAAAATACTCAGCTAGAGCAAAAATCATTCCTGCCCTGTGGGATATTTTAGTGCCTAATTATGGTACCCGGACTTCACGGTGTTGGCTTCAATGACCAGCACACGGTCTTTAAACAAACCAGTGGAGGCTTACTTGTACAGGCACCAGGTCTCACCACCAACATCCAGCCCAGTTCCCACCCCATGCTAAGCAGCCCTTCCCTCTGCCAAGGTGTTTCTCATCCCACAGGAACTTCCAAGACCGGGAAACAAGAATGTTTTCTTTGGTCTTTCTTTTTACGGGGCTAGGGAGAGGGTGACAGAAGACAAGAGTCTGGAATGTTTGAACTGGAAATGTTTAAACGTGATTTAGGAAGAGAAACGGATGGTCTTCAGGTGGTGGAGGAGGACTCGGGGCTAATGCTGAATTTCAGCCCTTGCATTGTTAGTCTTTCCATTCAGGTCAGTCACTGCCAAGTCAAATCGCAGTTCTGTTTTGGCACAGTCCATTTTTCCTCCCTCACATCTTTAACGACGTGTACGCACAGGACTCTCGTAAAAACATGAAGTCTGGCTCTCCAGCCTTCCTCTTCACCACACAAGCAGCGCACCAGGCCTGCAGCTCTCCATCCATGTCCCGGCAGGGGCCCAGGGCCTCTTGTTTTACTCAGATAATCCAAGGTGCCTACTTCAGCTCTATACCTAATGTGGCATGTGTCTTCGGGAGATTATTTGAAGTGGTTATTTTTATGCCTGGAACCTTCAAAGTCAGAGTTATTAAGTGTATTTAAAAGGAAGAACCGGTCCAGATAAAGCTGGGATGTAATTAGTTACAAGCTACTGTACTTTGATGACAAAGCAGCATTTAGCGTGTGGACTGACTGTTCAGCAGCAGGCTCTGTAGGGTGTGCTAATTACTGATAGCAGTCACAGCGAGGGGAAGCCTGACACTTCTCTGATAAAGCAGAGCCTTCTATAACTCGACGGCTTGGGTTTAACTCTTGGTGTTTAACTCTCAGCCAAAGCCCGGACTTTGGCACGCAGCTCTTCAATTGTGATATTTGAAAGCACGGAGAGAGAGGGGAAAAAACCCACAACTTCTAAATAGGTAGAGGGAGGCCGGCTTACACCCTGGGACCCTGGCTGGTAGCAGCAGCATGGTGGGGAAAAGAAATTCATTTTGTTTTCCCAAGGAACCGGCTCTCTTTCTTGCTGTAGCTTCCTTCTGGCTCAGCATTCACCTCGCTAAGCACTGCAAGGGCTGGAGATTTGTCACCAACCTGTGAAGTCACATCAGATTTGACTCAGCCTCCCTGATGTCAGGAGGTGACTTTCAAAGACTTGAAATGGGTTTGGCTGTGGCCCTAAATAAAACTACGTGCCTTGGCCCAAGAGAAGGATAATGAATTATAGACAAGCAGAAGAGAGAAAAGGACTGGACCTGTGAGGCAGAGGGACAGGCTGCTGGCAGGAGGCACAGAGGGCTTTTGGGGAGGGGGAAGGATTCAAAAGCAAGTAATTGGGGTCAGCCGTAAAAGTGGTTTGATAAAGACTGCAGAAGTGCTGAACAGCTGGGGGACACCGAGATGCCTGGAGGGGGAGACAGGATGAGCCACAAAGCCAGAAGCAGAGACAACACTGAAGTGTCTCAGCGCTGCTCCTTGGCCTCTCAGACACGCTGCAAAGGAGCGTGGTAACGGCAAAGCAAGTGTCTGTCACCGTGTCGGCTGCCAGCCTGCCACTGACAGATGGGGACCTCAAAGCGAATGATGCCCTCAGCATCCCCTGCGCCTTCTCAACACGGCATCCACGTCACTGAGCCACCACTGCCACCAGCCCTCGCTGACACAGGCCCCATCCTGCACTGGTCCTGCCTCGCTGGTCTGCGGGTACGGCAGCACGAACCCACAAAAAGGAGATGCGAGGTGACCTGGAGAGGGAGGAGAGGAGCATAACCTCCTCGTGTCCTTTAATTTACAGAAAGGCCGTGCAAACATTGCGCAATCGTGTGAAACGGATCCACCACTCACCTTAAAAGAAGCAGACATATTAAATGGGAGAACAACTGTGCCAGGTAGACAGAAGAGCACTTTAATAAACCAAGAAATAAAAAATCCCCCAAACTCCACTAAAACCAAAAAATTAAACCATCCCCGTCAGGATTGATGGGATTGCAGTGAGGTCCCAGACAGGGCAAATGGCATCCCAAGCTCAGATCTCTGCTCTCCAGGCTAATGACCGCGAGGTGATAAAATGAAATTATATTTCTATTCTGATGCTGGGGTGATTTTTTTTTTTCCATTTATCAAAGTGATGGGCCTTCATTACATTTTTGATAGTTTTGAGTTTGTTTGGTCCCCCTGGGAGGACCTGAGGGTCTAAGGCATATCTTATTACTCAGTTTTATGTCTTCAGAGTACACCTTCTGCCTGTCTTTCTCTCTCCAGAAGTTGCTTTCTCTTAAATTCGAGTTCCAATACCCGCAGGTAGCATCTGGACAGGCTGCTTTCCACACACTGACATGCAAGCCTTTCATCCAGGAGACATTTAAGGCCAAAACCATGAGCTGAAAGAACACTGGATAGATCCACGGACCCTGGTGTCACTGCACTGGTTTAGATTAAGCAAGGAACTGTCTCTCCAGGGGTGGATAAGACTTTGCACATCCATAAGCAGACAGGAAGAGCCCCAGTGACAATTCATTCTTCATCACAAATCGCACCTTTGCCACGCCAGTGTAGGCTAATGCTAGTTATACACAGTGAACCTTAGGATCAGAAACACAAGAACGGAGTTAAAAGGAGCGTTATGGCTAAAATGGGAACTTTCTCACCAGGCATCAGAATACGAAATTTCACCCGAGGCTCATTTTTCCTGTGAGTACTGGCACGGACCAAAGCCTGATGGCTGTGCGTCGCTCTCTCCATCATTCATGCATTTCGAGGAAGATACCTTGTCCATAATGTCTTTTTTTGAGTTTTTTAAATCCCGTTACCTTCTTCCAGACTTTGTTCCTAAAGAATTTGTATCGTTGCTGTCACTGATGAGTGTACTGACCTAAAGCTGTGACAATAGGTCTCTCGACACCGGGAGCCTGTCAGCCGCGGACGGGGCAGGAACCAGTAATTTCTCTTGCCACGCTAGTGACATGGTACCAGAACAACCAATCACAGCAGCACTGGGTAGAAGAGGAAAATGAAAAACCATTTCCATATTTATTGACAAATTTAATTTACCATCTGAGTTTCCACTTTGAGAGAGTATCTATTTTCTCTCTAAATATATCAGTCTTTAGCTAGCAGTCAACCCAGCCATAATGATTTCTGTGCCTGCAGACACTTTTACACTGAGTACAGCAAATTTATATGTAACACTTTTGAAAGAAAATGGTATTAAAATCCACCATTTAGGAATGAGCTGTAAATTAACTGTTGCTGAGCAGACAGTGGGTAAAAGCAAATTTGGTGCACATGTGTACGGCTTTTCTACTGGTGTTTGGCAAAACGCCTGTCCAGCTGAGCCCTGCATCCTCCCCTGGAGTCTGACAAGCATTTGACACGCTCACTCTTCTTGCGTTGAAGCAGATGTGAAAAAAAGGAGAGAAGAACGTTCTAGCAGGTTTCACCTGACAGTATTAAAGCACTTAACAAATAACAATTAGTTCCAAGACAAGAGCCCCTTGTGAAAAGGGGGGAGAATTATTGCTTCCGTGTCACGACTGCCCAAGTGTTGGAGCCCAGAGGCAATTATCAGCAAGATGGAAGATCCTGCAGGAATAAAATACTCAGAGAAAGCAGCAGCCTGTGAAAATACAATCCCTCTCGTCACGTTAAACCACACACTGTTTCTACACGACTCTGCCACGCCATCTCACTACATCCTCGTGAAGCACCCTGGAAGAACAAAGCGGCGCGACTCTGAGCCACCCAACTGTCCCAGCAAGCCCAGGCACAACAGTGCACAACCCCTCCGTGCCAGGAGGAACGTTCTGCACCACCCGCGGCCAGTCACAACAGTCGGGAGCAACCCCGTGAACGTGCCGCTGCCTGGCGAGCTGTTCTACAGCAACCGAACGGCAGGAGTGAAAATTTGTGATCGGGATGTGACAGACTTGGGGGGGAGCGGGAGAAGGGGCTTCCAGAGCTGCTGTTTCTTGCCTTTTTCCACGTGAAAACTGGACTTGGAATCTCACAATGTGGATTTTTTTTAAGGAAGCCTTTCTTTTCCACCTACTTTTGGACTCCTGCAGTAGACAGGCTCTCTCACTATTGTGTTTACAAAGAAAACACGGGGAAAGAATCCCTCAAGGCCAAAAAGAAAAAAAAAATAAAAATTTCCCTTTAGTTCGTTTTAACTGTCTCGATGTATTCCGGCCTCACAGTGGCAGAACTGGTCTGTTATGTTTTCATTTCTTTAATAGTTGGATTGTGACGCCAACAAGGACACGGAATAAATGAGGTTTGTTTTTTCTTAATTTCATAGATGGGTCTTCAGCTGTATAAACTGGCACTGTTCCCCTGAAGTCATCGGAGCCAAATTACGCTTACTCAGGGTCTGGCCCTGTGACAAAAATATCTTTTTAATTTCTATCTTCCTTCAGGAAGAGCCTTAAAAATGCCCCTTTCTACCCATATGCTGCAGTCCCAGCAGAACATTCACAGCTTTGCTTGCAGCCCTGGCTAATAGCCATCACATTTCTAGGAGATGAGTATAGTACTTCGGGTTGTAACAACAACTGGAAAAGCTGGGGCTGTACAGGGCAAAGCCAAGCCAGACTGTTCTGCCGAAGCACAGCCCATCGCACCCCTTGTGACCCGCGGGAGGACTGTGGAAGACCACAGCTGTGCTCGTCACCAAGCTTTGTGCTCTGATGGGGCTGGAGGGACCTACCCGCATGCTCACTCTGTTATTTCCTTTAACAAAAAGAGGCATTTTATATATTTATATATATTTTAGCAAGAAAACAATTATCAGTTAACCCTGGAACCTACTATTTGTTGTGTATCAGTATTCATTCAGTCACCTCTTTGATGACTGGCCATACAGCAAATATAAGAGGGAAAACTTAAACCTACTGGGAGATTAATGATAGACTCCAGTGGAACAGATGTATATGAATAGCAAATTAGGCCACTGAAAGCTTCCTATAAAAGTAACGACAAGAGGCTCTGCTGCAGCAGAACATGCTAGCAGAGACAGAAAGGCTGGTAGTTACGTGGCTGAGGGTGTTGTCTCTGTTTGGGGGGCACTGCTCTGCCGTGTAGCGAGATTTAAGTGTGATCGGTTCCAAAAATCACAGCAAATAGTCCAAACAAGGCACTGTTTGGGGACGGGGAGAGGAGGGTGCATGATACGGGAAGCAGGGAACATCCAGGGACCCATCAGCCAGTCACTCCTCTCAGGCTTGTCGAGGGCCCTCCCTTTCAGGCAGAGCTCGCCTGGCAGAAGGCGACGCATCCTAGCTGAGCTCAGCTTTCCTAAGCCAAGACATAAAAGTTGCCTCTCCACTGACTGATAGCGTTATGCTCATCTGCTTCAGTGAAAAAAAGTGTTCTTTCCTACAAAATTCATACAAATTGATAAAAACGTGATAGTTTTTTTTTTTTTTTGTTATGAAAAAATCCTTAAAAAAATCATCACATGCCCTTTTTTGAATGAGGAGCTTCTTCTCTCCTTTCCCACCTCACCTCCCTTAAAAAAAAGTTATTTGGTAATTTTATATCTCGACTGAGGCTCTATCACTGCAAAAGAACTGTGTCCTAGTAAGAAGGAGGAGACCACACCAAGCTTTTGGTCTGGGGTAGGATGGAGTGAGACACAAATTCCATCAATAGAGAGGAAAGGGAGAAAGCGCTTCAGGTGAGCGGAGAGGTGCGAGCAGCTTCCAGCCTGTAGAATATACTCAGCCTGCAAGAGCTACAAAATAAGCTATCCAGAGTGTCAGAAGGCAACTTTAAACGTATTTCAGCGCACTCGTGGGAAATGCACTGTGGGTAATCGCACTGTCTCGAGGAGATGAAATTGGTAGGAGCAGGTATTTCCAAATCTGTGCCTCTTCAGCTCATTGCTAAAGGCACCGACTGCAGGAAACCACGTAGACGACTTTTATCAGCCTCCCCAAATCTACACACACTCCGTCCACCTCTGAGCACTGCCTATGGAAAGCACAAGCCTTCCTGAGAGATGAACTAGCCAACATACCGTGCCCTGGTCCAGACAAGTTAATATTTCCCCTCGGAGGTTTATGGTTTAGAAAGATAGGAACCAAAACGGCAGGACTAAACAGAACTGTTTCTGCCTGGTAGACGATCACAGTTAAATGATTTGATCTCCACAAAGGCAGCAAATCAAAAAGCACAAAACACCCGAAATAGCTTCCGAGAGCCCTCCCTCCAGTCTTTTTTTTTTTTTGTGCCGCAACATGTCTCAGAAAGGATAAGACTCTTCCCTTTTCTTCTGGAGCGTTGCCTGTAGGGCAAGCGCTCACATAGATTTGTACCATCGCAATTTCCTTTGTGTGTAAACATTCACGAGCATGTGCAGAGCCTCAAAGCCCGGGTACACCCACTGAGCACAGCTTGATATTCAAACCCACAGACACTATACATTTTTTTTTTTTATATAGATATGTACGTATGCACGTATATATATGGCTCAGAGGTGCAAATACAGACATATATCTCCTTTTGCCCTGTACCTCTCTGGCGGCAGTGTGAATTTATTGCACAAGTCAGACGTTATCACACCACACTGCCATTAGCCAGCACCTCCAAGGGCGCTGGGACAGTCTGCCATGTGAGCAGGGGATTTTTTTTTTTTTTTTTTTTCCCTTTGCCTTCTCAAACCCAGCCTTCAGAAACTGTGAATGTTGGCAGTCTGGAAAGCGAGTGAGCATGGGAAGAAATGAGAGCGAGTAGTTGCTTCATCCTTAAATACGACATCAGAGGCTTTATTTGCAGCCACAGTAATTTCAGCCCCATGTGTCCCAAACTCACGGAGAACGCGATAGCATCAATACACCACCTCACAGCCAGAGCATCTCTGCAGCAAAGGCAGAGGAACGGGACAGAAGTTTGTACGTCTTTCCTTTCCCTCCGTGCTTAATTCGCACGTTAAGGGAGCGGATGGAGCAGGCTTACATCTCCCTTCTTGTGCTGGAAATGAGGGGGGGGAAAAAAAAAAGAAAAAGACAAGACTTCTCAGTCTGGCAACACAGCTCTTCAAGAGATGAGCTGTCAGGATGGGAAATGTCACCACGTGCTAGGCTGCCTTTACCAAGCCGTGACATGGGGGAGAAGGGGAGTCTCTGCTCTCCGATCTGCCATCGTAAATCTGGAGCAACTCTTCCGAAACGCCAGCAGCGCAGGGCACGGGCAGCCCCTGCGCCTTCAGCACAAGCCCCCACTGACCTGCGGAGCAGAGTTTTTGCCCTTAGTCTGTGGGAACTGGGGAGCCGGGAGAGCCTACGGACACTTCTATTTTTGCTGCAAACAAAAACCCCACCTTCTCAGCCCCAGTGGATGAAAACAAGGGCTGCAGACATCTTCCTCCATCACTGCTTTGTTTCCTTGGTCATTTACAACCCAGAAATTAAAAAATAAAAAATTAAAAAAAGTAATTACTGAAAATCTAAAAAGCAGCATTAAAGCCAGTCCAGTATTCCCCCAGTTCAAGCTGAGAGGTATCTGCTACCAGCATGAAGCTACGGAGTGGGCAGTGGCCAGTGACTAACAAGGCTGCACCCAGGGGAGATGCCGCAGGGAAAGGCAGAGCAGCAGCATCAGGCCTTCATCACGCCTTCATCATCACGCCTTCATCATCACGCCTTCAGCCAGAGCAGGGCCAGCACCCACCTGTGCCCCACAGGCAGCAGCAGGCCTGGAGATGCCCAATTCCCTCCTGGTGTCACCCCCCCCCCCCCCCCCCC
>NW_020799130.1:1639441-1656842 GCF_003259725.1 Athene cunicularia
CCCCCCCCCCCCCCCAGCCCGGGTGCGGCTCAGCCATCCGCCCTGCCAGGGGCATCCGTACCCCCGACACCATCACCGGGGTGCGCACCCGACTCACACCGGCCGTACCTCCAAAGGCCAGGGTGCATGTTCTCCAGCACCATCTGCTGGCTTTTTTCTATTAACAAGCAAATGATACCTAAAAGACACCCTTGCACCAGGCAGCCGGCCCTGAGGAGGGAGGACCACGGGTGCCCGCCTGCACCAGAATCGTACCGGTGTTTTCCTGTGAAAAACAATGGGTTTTGTTAAATAAGACATTTTGCATGGGCAAATATCGCTGCTCATCTGTATATTTCAGTGTGGGATACTCCCAAGTGAGAAGAAAATGTTAATTCTGGATTTTATTTTTTACTTTGTTGCTGCTTGGGAAGCATAAAATGAAATATTTTGATTATTTGGAAAAGCAATAAAGGGAGAGTTTTTTTTTTTTTTTTTTTTTTTTTGGCAGAAACTGTTTGCTGAATCTGACCCAAATTCACAAACAGCTTTGCCTCCTCCCACTCAGAAACTGCATTTCTCAGTGAGTAAACTCTTTGTTACACAAATTACACAGGTCTGCTGGTGACACTGCAGAAACACATGTTCCAGGCGAGAGTTCAGCCTGCCGGCTCTTGCTAGGCAAAACAAAGGTTTTCATTTGGGATTAATTCTCTCGGAGTTAAAGAGGGGAGGAAGGAAACATTTTTAGTCATCGCTTGTTAGGCATCAGGAGGTCTGTCTGCAGCTAAGCGTGTAGGTTTGCACTTGTTCTCCTTCCCTGAGGATTACTGACTGTGGCTAAGCCATCATACAAAACCGTATTCTTTTTCCCTCAGTCATTCCTAGTGGATGAATCAACAAAAAAATCCAGAATACAGATGTTGAATCTGAAGAGAAAGTTCAATTTACATTTCAGTGCATCTGCTGACCGCTGCCACGGGGCGAACCTGCGTACAGGATCACAATCTCCAGCTGGGAGATTTATGGTTAGGCTGGAGGTAAAGCTTTGCAACTCTCAGGATACTCAAGCACAGAAACAAATCACCGAGGGACAGCCCAGCGGTTGAGAATCCTTCAGGTAACAAAGTCCTACCCGCCTTTCTCTTGGACAATGCACTACGAATTCTCTTCAAGCACACCCGTATTTCATTTACCAGTTCACTTTCACGTAGGGAGGTCCTACGTTTTCCACAACAGGAGATTTTAAAGGACAGGTTAGACAAGGAACCATCCCAAATGACCTGTGATCTCTGGAGCTTCACTGGTTTACGTGAACCGAAGGTCCAGTTCTGAAGCTCCGTTCTCCACTACTACGCATTATACCCGGAGAAACTAGAACTGCACCGTTTTCACGTGCTTAGATGTCAGTGACCAAGGGAGATACTGTGGAGTAGAAAATCAGGTCAAGAGCCAGGGACTCTGGATAAATAAAGTCACTCCATTGGAGGACACTTCAAAAGAAAACCTAGCGTGCTGTCACTGTAGGGAGCAACCATTCTCTGCACAGAACCCGTTCCTCCTTCCCTTTATACATTAGTAGGAAACACCGCCCGAAGAGAAGCCTTGCCTTTAATCCGAGGTGAAACTGAGATCTTCACATATCACAAGAGACTTCACCTTCAATCGGGATGAATAAGGCAGAAGAAAAAAAGTAGACGGACCTAAACAGATTGATTCTATATTGGCATTAAAAGTCACACCTCATTTTTCATCCAGTCCTACCTGTATGGTACTTTTGATGAAGTTCGTTAAATGGAGTTGTGCCTGTGGTACCCTGTGTTAGTAAATTTTCCTTTGCGACAAGACAGTAGATAGCAATCAGTAACCTCTCTGCTCAATTTTTCCTTCACAGACCTTCTTTTTAGAATGAATAAAGAAGAGCTAGTAGGAACAGGGGGAAAATGGGTTGATATATTTTGCCATTAAACCGGAGCTAGGCTTCAGGTTATCATAACAAATGTTGCCTAGTGAAAAGCACATCTCACTACTACACATTTACAGCCCCTACTGCTGGCGTGTATCAAATCCACTAGGTTTAAAAGTCAAAACAAGATTATCCTGTCCTAATAAATATTGATCACCTTACAAGTCCTTGTTTTAAAGTCTTTAATTAAACACAATACCCAACTTTGCCTCTTTCCCAGTAGATGAGAATCGATACTTTATCAGTAATGCAGTCCAGAAGAAAGAAAAGAGCCCGGTGCTCAGCCGCTGTAAACGGACCCCACTGGGCTGTTGCCCTGTTATCTGCATTCCAGAGGATCTAACGAGCCCATGTGAGACGGAGACCCCGCCGTGCCGGGCACAGAGCAGAGGCACGGTGCCACAGAGCTGCGCTCGCTCCGACAAAGTCAACGGGCGACCGCAGATGGAGGAGAACACCAAGGGCTATTAAAGGTGGCCAGCTGCAGAGCCAGATCTCGCCACTGCACAGCTGAATCCTTGACAGCTGGCTCCATCGCCTCCCAAGGACGGGGGAAGAAAGGCAGGCAGGGAAGGAGACTTTCCCAAAACCCCAGTCCCGCTGCGCGCCGCTCCTTCATCGCTCAGAAGCATTTGCTTCACCCACATCTGTAGCTCTTTAGCCTCTTGACTGATTCGAAGGCATCTCGGTGCTCTGGCACTATTTGACAGTATATATTACAGGTGTTGTCATGGCGATGATTTATGCAAGAATTAGTCACTGCAGCACTTCTACAATAGACTGAAGAACAATAGGAAAAACTGCACATTTCAAAGTTCCTGTGATACAGAGGTTGAGGGTTGGGGAAAAGAGATTAGATTACTTTTACCCCTCTGATTCCGGCAGTGACATTTAAACAGCTCAGGAAAAAAAGTCAGTGCCTAATCACGAGTGTTATTAATAGCAATCTGACAACAACCCAAACTTCATATTAAACTGCGTGAGCGCTGGCAATTGTATATTCACTACTGGCCCATTTCTGAATTAATCGGGGATTGAGTAACAACTGGAGCAGAGAAGAAATTATTACATTTGCATTGTTATATAATGAAGAAAGAATCAAGAGTTTATTGACAACGGGGTGGTTTATCCCATGGGCCCAATTGCTGTCAAAAGTTCTGCTGACTGTTACAAGCTGTGGATCCATCATAGGTAACTAAGCTTCAGCAAAGGAAAACAAAACAAAAAAAAAATTCACCCAAAACTATAAGAAAGGAAAAGGTTCAGGAAATGAGCACTCGGAAGTTAGGAAACTCCAGTGCTGAAGCTGAATGATCTGAAGTCCCGCTTGGTTATTACTTATTAGAATATGATTTTTAATTGATTAGAATATGATTTTTAATTGAAGGACCACGTGTTGGGTTCATAGATCTAAGTTTTGGCAAAGGCGTGAGAAGTACGGGCAGGGCTGTCACTCAGCTTTGATACCAAACAGAGCTTCTGCTTCTCACTGTAACAAAGGGACTCGTTCCTCTCCCTCGTGCGCTGACGAACCTCCATCTCCACCAAAGCTCTCTGAATTACGGGGCAATTATCCTCATTGTTCCCATCTCTTCAGAATCAGCTCTGAGATTTACAGCTGACAGGGTCAGACCAGAAGTAAGCTTGACTAAAGAGATGAAAAGGTTATTTAGAGCAGAGTTTGAAAATCTGCATCTCCTCAGTCTTTCTGCTCTGTTCTCAGGGACTTAAGGTTGTCTTGTCCTCCGAATACCTGGAGCCTCAAACGCAATTTCCCCATTTTTCCTTACAGGTTTTGAATGGAGCCTCATTGCCCTGTCAACAGGGTTACTTTCAAGCTCACTTTACTATTAACAATCACTTCAGCCAAAAGGGAGAGTAAGCCCAAGAGGTGCAACTGCCATTTTCCAGCCCACAGTCATCAACTCTGCTACGCATCGCCATCACTTCACAAGGCCACGCAGTGCAATTACTTTCACGCTCTTCCTTCTTCATTTCACGTGCTGGTTGGCAGTAAATCTTTACTAACTTCTTAATAGTTTTTAACATATGCATTGTCACATGGTTTTATGATCAAGCTCAGCAGTTAAGCCCAGTGAAAGCATCAGAGGCACAGAATGTATCTGTCCAAATTAGATCAGTCTGTGTGGATGTCTTTAGAGGGTAACAGATCCATACTGCCTGCTAGTGCTTCAGTAAAAAAGTATTTTTCTCCGGTTGCTTTTAACTTGTTTCCCTTGGATCTTTCTGAAATAAGAGTGCAATTGTTCGCATGTGGAACCAGGCAGGGAGTGGCCAGGCTTTGCCAATTTAAAGCTCTGAGCAAGGGAAAGCAAACATCAGAGTCTGTCCTTATTCTGCTTTATTCTTCAAGCCTTCTGTACCATTTCACGTTTACAGGAGTGCTTCATGGCCTCCCAATTTAACTCCTAACAGAAGAAAAAAAAAAATACAGAGACAGCAGAGCAGCTGCTGGGACTTTAGGGTTTCTTGATGCTCCACGGTAAACATGACAAGTATTGAAGATGGGTGGGAATGTCCTTTCTCTGAAAAGTCCGCAGCTCCTGGCATTTCATGCTTGCAAAAAGAAGAAGAAAAAAAAAAAAAACAACAAAAGGATTTTGGAAGAAATATTTTGATGTGTGGCACATGGAGATGTAAGCTTGGAAGAATCCAAACCAGCATTGAGCAGTCGTACAGGCTTCTCAAATCTGGTCACTCAGTTCAGCGTTACCATCTAACACATCTCTGGAGCACATAAATACTTCGGCTGCGCTGAACACTGCTCTGCTAGAGCTGTACAATCAGCAGCAGCAAGAACCCTGTACAGCACGAGGGAATTCACATCAGGGCTGGATGAAGAACAACTATCGCATTTCGCAGAGAAAATGTTTTTACTTCTGCGTGAAATGGAGCGGGCACTGCCATCCTGAGGAGCACCATATGGGACGCCAGAGCTGGGAGCCAGAACTCGCGTGCTTCCAGGCTTTTAGCAAGTCGAATTGCTGGGCAGCACTCGAGCTCTAAAGCGGATCTAGGTAGGATAAAAAACTGCCAAGCAGACTGCAGTCAATAGCTGCCTCGATTCCTCCAGAATCAAAATCGCGCTGTTTTTGCAAACAAATTTGACAAATTGGCAGATTCTGAGGGAAAACAGAACAGCAGCACTTGGTAGAAAAGTTGCTGCTAAACTCTATTCACAGTCTAGAATCCAGCTCCCATAATGAACTGAACATCCCGGCACCACTTAAACTTCAAATTAGCAATCAAAACCACTGCAAAAATAGCAGGCTACATTTTCTTCAGTGGAAGGTATAATTCTACTCATGTCAAAAAAACGCTGCACTGATTTGTGCCAGTTGAGCTCTAACTCCCTTTGCATTTGTTCATGCATTTTATTTTCCCTTTCTATCCCCAGATTTCCTGACTGCAAGCAGCGAGGACTTGGGTAGTCACAACTGCCAGCCTGACCCACGGCAAACTCATCTGGATGATCCTGGCAGCAGATATGATGGGCCACGCTAATTGCGGCTAAATGGTAGACTAGATGTTCCCAGGTTTTCCCCCTCACTAGCTGTTTGACATCTTGCATTTTGCTCTGGATGGATTTGAATTTGTGAAGTAGTTACTTATGGAAACCCTTTGCTGTCAGGCTTGCAGTCACCTGCCTCAGAATTTATCCTCTTCCACTCACGGGGAACGGCCTTTTTGCAGGGAACTAGTCCCATTTCTGCCAAACAAGTTGGAATTTTAGCCTTCTGGGCACCAGACTCGAATTCTCAGCCTTTATTGTGCCCCTGCGGGGAGCAGAGAAACCTCCAACCCTGATCCACAGCTTCGTGGTCATCATCATCCCCATCTGCCAGCAAGCCCCTCTCCAGACCAAGGTGGATAAAGCAGCTGCTGAGCAGCAGGCCGGGGTACGGATGCCCTGGCACCACCCAATTGCCTGGCGAGGGAAAAAGTAATCTGAGCTCCCTCTGTGCAAAGCTCTTCTCTTCCACGGCCGCTATGGAAGAGGCTGGACATGACTCCGAGGTCTCTAACACGCTCACTCAGGCAGCTGAGCTGCTGTCGGCTAGATTGTGTCCATAGCTGTGGATGTACTGCTCACCGACTGCTAGTCTCGGGACGCAACGCTTCAGAGATTTCCCCGCATTCCCCCTGCACACCCGGCACATAACAGCTTTTTGCTCATCTGTGTCAAGGGCAAACCCTGACAGCCCACGGACTGGCCGATGGTAGCCACCAGCACAGCTCACGACACCGGGACAGGCTTTACTCTGCCCTTCCCGCACTGCACTGCCAGCTCCTGCTGCCGAAAGGAGGAAGCGGATGTTCGCTCTTGCATATTCACTCCTAAAACCTGGGATAGCCCTGGCCCTGTCTCCTCTGGCTGTATAGTTCCTCTTGTAATCTGCTCCAAAGTATCTCCTGCTATGCTCAATCAATGGCTTTGCTCTTCCTCCTTTCTGCTGCATGACTACTCATCCGAAACACTGGTAATGTTTAATTTATTGGAGTGGATGCTTCCAGACCTACAGTTCAAGGACTTGTGTCAAGGTACTCATCTTTTTAAATGATACACGGTTTTGCTCACAGAAGTATCTTGGCTGGGTGGATGAAGGATGAGCATCCAAGAAGAAAACATCTCCCTCAAATATTTGCCCGTCTCTGAGGAACATAATTACTCCAAAGTTAAAACGCAGGCCTGGGCTAGGGATGTATGACTGGCCTTCTAGCAATACTGCCCTGAATTACCTCAGCACTCCTTCCTACGAAAAATATTCTCCTTTTGCAGCTATGCCCTGAAAACACACCCTCTTCCCCTCCACACACACTTACTGGCACAAAACAGCAATCAGTTGATTAGCTTCAACCACAGCCCTTCATGTTTCGCAGGAGGGAATGCAGAAAGGCCTTGCTACCGCAGCCCAGTCCCTGACCTTCGCAGAGATAGATGAGGCCAAAGAGCTGGCCCTGAGCACATCAACTGCTGCAGAGCGGGGACACAAACACCATCTGACAAACACAGCTGTGCTCAGCTGCAGGAAGGAAGGAACTTCAGCCTCTTCTGTAACTGTCTCCTTCCTCGCAGTGACCACTGCAACCAGCTGCGTGGACATTTGTTCATCTACGCAAACAACAAGTAGCCAAGCAGGAGGGAAGCAGCCGTTGGAAAGCAGAAGAAAAGTCAGGCTTGGCTAAAAAGTCTGCTGGCTGTCAGGGTTTTTATCTTGCGCCTGGAAACCTGCAGTCCTGGACATGCCTGAGCACACAAACGCAGCCACAGCCGCAAGCAGCGCAGTTGGGTGGGAAGATTTAACCTGCGCAAATAAGGAGATTTTTTTTTTTTTTCCTGTGTAGCTTCGAGAGAAGGCTTGTGGCGACATCTCGATGTGATAATTGTGATGAAAGAGGCGGAAGGAACATAGTATAGAAACAAGATAAACTTGAATGTCTTTATACAGGGACCAGGGAGCTGCTTCCAGGCAGATTCTGTCCCCCTTGTTCTTGCATTTTGACATTGCCATCTCCACATTACGTGACGAAGCGACAGCTTAAAAAAAATGGCAGGTAAAAGAGAGCCCCCGCATGCAGTAATTTCCCAGTGAAAACACCGTGTCCCTGGATCACTGACTAACCAGAGGCAAAGGCCAGAAAGAGCAGATGTGGGTACCTGCCTTTGGACATGGGCAGCTCTGACCCACGCTGAGCCCATGTGCCCTGCTCGAAGAGCTTTTTCAATAAAGCCTTGCCGTGCACACACACGCCTGCACGATGGCTGCTTTAGAGCCGGTTCACAGCGGCCACCTCGCTGCATAGAGGGTTCGTGTCAGTGCCACACGAGGGTCACTCTCCTGTCTCTGAAGGACAGCAGTTGGCAAGAAAAAAAAGCAGAACTACTTGCAGGGGGAAAAAAAAAATGTGTTTACCTTTCCTTCTCTGAGAAGTATGTCTAATGTAATCTACATAGGGGATTCAAAATTGCACAAGCAATAAAGAGGTAATTACATTCATACTGATGTCTTCAACTGGTCTGGCAACACGTGTTGGCATGAGACCAGAAAGTTATAGAAGCACGGTGATTAGGTACAGGTAACAGCTAAAAATATAGAGCGAGATTAATTAATAATTGATGGTGTAGGTAGAACACTGCAGAAAGCATAATTGATGAACAAACTTGATATAACTCTGTCTTGTTAAAGGCTGATAAAATGTTTCAGTGCTCTCCAGGATCTGCGTCTTAAAAAACTCACGGGGTCAGACCATCCACTACCGTCCGTCTGCACAGCTCCATCGACTTCGGCAGAGAGATGGTGCTTTTTCACCTCAAGAAGTCACGCTGTAGTATTTCCTGACCACCCGTAAGCCTGTACGCGTGTATGCACACACTCCTATTGTACATATACGTAGCCCTTTATGCTCAGAGCACGTTTTCATCCACATAGTTGCTTGCAAACCTTAGGAACGTACTGCGAAAATACATAAAAGTTATGAAACTTCGTACTTAACGACTGGAGTTGCCAGCAAGTGATTCAAGTTGGCCAAAAATAGCCATTGTAATGAGTTGTAGAGTTAGAGCCCTGAATCCCCAGATGAGTAAGTCGCAACTCACTGACTGTAATTGCTGGATACTGAATAGCCAGGAGCAGTGTTCACAGCCACCTGTAGCGTGATTTCCAAAGTTCACAAGAACTGACAGGCAGAAAAATGCTCCATTTGTCTGTGAACTTTTCAATGCCAGGGATCCTCTTTATCCCCGTGACACTTGCGGGGTTGGTAATGCTGGCTAATATCCCCCACTGCAACAAACAATACCTGAACCGCAGTAAAATCCAAGTCCCAGGAATCAACATCATCCCGTTGAGATCAAAGAGGCTGAGCTGTTTTCCTCCGATCGCACAACGGAAAAGACCGTCTATGCCTAACGTTCTATAAGAAGCTCTTATTCAAATTCTAGACCAGTATAAAAACATCCAAGAGCTGCCACCACCAAGAAAATCGCTGCGAAGCGTTCACATTTACACATCCTACATAGGGGCAGGGCATAGGGATTGTCTTTAGAGAGGGTGACACTCACAGAAGAATCACAGGCGGAGGGAACCAGGCCACCACGCTCAATATCAATACAAGGAGCTCTCCCCCTCTTGGTATTAATCCCAAGGTTGACTGACTGCCTGTGCCTGCCCTGGCTCCTGCCTACACAACCATTCAGGAATCAGAACTGCCGCGATCATCCCTGGCTCCAAACCTTGTTGAAAACTCTTCCAGACGCCAAGTCTGGGTTTTCAAGATGCTTCAGAGAGCAAGCCCAAAAGGGCTACAAACCAGGCTTTTGAAAATTAAACTCACCAGGTTGAACAGAGGTCCAGCTTAATTCTGAACTCTCTCCCCTGACCATAAAGGGGGCCCAGAGACACCAGCGGACTCACTGCTCAGCTGCATGGGCTGCCTGAAGCCGGTGCAACGACCACCCCGTTCTTTAGTGCGGCTCAAGACAACTGCCGTGCAGGTGCCCTTAGTTCTACCAGTGACTTTGCTCTGCCCTTGAAGAGGACCAATACAGACCCCACAAGGCCAGGCTGAGGATTAATTAGGCAGTATTTTCAAAGTGCTTTGACCATGAAAAACTTGAGCTTCTGTGCCTTTATTTACACATCTGTTAAATAAGTATAATACCTACCCTAGAGGATTGACAGTAAGCTTATTTAGTTTTGTGTTTGCAAAGCTCTTAAGAGATCCTAGATGAAAAATGCTGCAGAAACATTGAGCGTTATTGCTATCAGACAGGAACACACTAGAAACTTCTTGGCCAGCTCTACGTTCCAGGAACAAAGTGGGAAAAATCAAAGGCCGGATCTCAATCCGAGGCAGGTTTCTTCGGGCTCTCTGTGTTCTACCAGCGAATGAGTGAAGGGACAACTGATGAACCAGATTTGTTTGAACCACGGTGGCGGCGAAGGATTCCGCCCACCAGTGCCAGTGGGGTGGGTTACTTGTACTGCTGTAGCAGTGAGGCTGATTAAACTGGCGTCCACACGTGTGCCTTGGAGGACTCCTAGCAAAACTCCTAGCAAAGCAAGTGAATTTCAACATTTGTGGTTACTTCCTGGGGAAGGTGCAGCGTAGGAATCACAAGGCTTTATTTTAATCACCATAAACTAATGGATGTTCCAGGGTGTTTGCTTTCATCATGGGGCCCTGCCATGTGCCTTCAAGCTCCCAAGGCAATCAGTGATAAAGCTAACAGCAGGAGGGCAATGGCTGCCTCTTGTTCTTTCTCGGAAGTGAAACGCATCTTCTTTCTGGAGACATCTCGCCCCACCAAATTCTCCTCTGCTCGGCATAATGAGGGCATCACTCTTTGCAGGTAGTTTTTGAAGTCGCTAATTATGCTGTGCTGTGGGAAGCTGCTGCACATTCCTCATGTTCTGGGTGATCCAGAAGAGTTTAACTAGGAATAATGGGACAAAACTGTGCACAGAATATATTAAGCCGAGCATCAGGCAAAACCTCCTAGCAGGGATGCATATGCATGAGGTGGTGCCTGATGAGAAACAGGAACAGGATCTTTTTAAACTGGACAGGACACAGCAGCAGTAAGTGAACAGTCCCCCATGGGTGTAATAGCTCTTATTAATCTCTTCTGGGACCTAACATTGGGACATATGCTTCACTGAAGAGAGAGAAAACTGAAAGAAATAAGGAGACCTTCTTGTTTACACAACTAAAAATGTGTGCGGTGCACCTAGTTGCCAGGAGTAAGAGGCAAACTCATCACGAAATGACAGCCTGGAATGGAAGAGCTTCAAGCAGGCTTGGAAATAGAAGACAACACACACACTATGTGGTGACCAATCTGGCACAGAGGACCAAGAGAGCCTTCGCCTCATCTTACTCCGAAAGCCCCAGAGGCAGAGGAGGAGCAGGCACATGGAAAAACTGACCTGGACTCTCCAGCTCCTGCTCCAGAGGGAGGAACTTCACTGTGAGGTCGGACGAGGACTCCTTTTCACAATATTGGAAGGTCGTGTAAGCTAGGGCTTGCAAAAGGCACTAGGAGCCCTTCAGTTACGTTAAGAAAAAGCAAGACACTTCCTCTCAAGTTACAACACGAAGAGATAGCAAAATACGCAAAGGAGTTCAGGAGTTTGCGTCCAAGTTTTTTGCTGCACCCTTCTTCCACTTGCAGAACAAGGCCAGTGAGAAAGGAACATCTATCTAAATGTTGACATTTTTTTTCCACATTCTCCAGATTATGTATGGAAGAAAGAAATGCTTCCCCCTCCCCGAACTTCATCTTTCTTTTCTTCAGGTCATATCACTTTTTATTCCTGGCTAAACACTAAAAAGTGTCAGGAATGCATCAGTCTTTTAACTGCTAATAAAGAGAAAGCAGAAAATATGTTCTAGCCTATACACTCTTTTTTTTCTTCCCTCCAATGCTTGACAGTCTCTTTTACAACCTCTTAACACTTAGGAGAGCAAAGTCGTGCCTCAGACAGCTGACCTGTGCTTGTTTTTTTGCAGGTCATTCTGATCGGTACTTGAATGCAAATGTTCTTCAAGTCAGCCCTTCAAGTCTCAAAATAATGCAGTTCTCCAGGGGAGCCCACCAGATGCACTCAGATGGATTTTTAGGATGAGATTCCAGCAGGGCTGGGTCTAATCTGCAAATCAGGACTTTGCTTCCTAAGGCTTTTTGTTTGTCTGTTTGTTTAACATGAAAGACAGAGCAGCCTATTTGAATAATGCAGGATTAGGAAGGATAAACCTGACCAGCACATTTTAGCAATCTCGGAGGCAGAAACCAGTATTAAGAATCTTAGTGAGCTCCAGGCAGGCCCTGCGCCATCAAAGCCTGGGGATCCCTGCTCACAGAATGAGGATGCAGCGGGAAGAGACAGAAAGGACCTGCCTGCCTGCATCCCTGGGAGTCCCACAGAGAAACGGGGAACCTGGGGTTCAGAGCTGTATGCAGCTAAACAAAAAGCTGTGCCAAAGAAGTCCCGTCATTCGGGGTCTCACTCCTCTGACTGAGCTGCTCGGCAGTGTGAGGCTTATGTACTCCCCAGGACTTTCCATAGCTAATCTCTTCATCATACATGGTGGTTCCCAAGTGAAAGAAATACACCCAGTAGAGCAGGATCACATCATCTTCGCTTCCTTTTGAGGCCAAATAAAGACGCGATGGCACAGGCTGGCTCTGGGCAGAAGGTCACTTGCCCAACTCAAGGGCCTACAAGATTTCCTAAGGAATAACCACACCAGGAATAAAAATAAAGCCCCGTATTAAATCCCAGTACCTTGCAATTTATGACCATCTGTACCTGCTTGATCTGAGCTTCACCTATCACTCCCCACCCCAGGGAGGAAGAAGGGTATGAGTCTGAGTGAACAGAATAGGTTATTTTTATGCATTTCAGGCTTTGCCTGAGGCACTCGGAGATAGTCTGACTGGAATCCCTCGGTGTTTGTTAGCAGCTGTTGGTCCCAGCAAGCAGTAGTGATAAGGAAGAGTCTAAGTGGAAGAGTGAATTAAAAAAAAAAAAACAAACAACAAACCTGGCAGGAAGGTTCCTGGCGATAGAGCTAGCTCCACACAACTGCAGGCAGCACCGTGTTTGAATCCTCATCCTCCCAGGTTGTGGTCCCAGCAAAGACAAGAGCTCCATCCAGTTCTTTGCCTCTAGCGGACCCCAGCTTTGCAAGAAGATAAACGTGGCAATTTTTAGCAAAGGAAGGATGAAGTATGAGCACACGCAGGTGCCAGCCCTCAACCCTACAGCCCGAAGCCTCTTGCCCCACCTGGACTCATCAGGGAGAGGTCCCCTCTTAGACTAAGAGCAACTGGACATATCTCTACGGAGAAAGAGCCGTGTTTAAAAGAGGGCAAAAAAAATTCCTCCAGGACAGTGACATTGTTCTTTTTCTATTAAATTTGACCACTCTACTACCTGTATGGTATTTCTTCTCACAACACCCTCAAAGGAAGGAGGAAACAATAGGACACTGATGCTCAGAAAGTCTCCTATCACTTGGAGGGCTATTCAGGCAGCCTAAATCCCACCCACACACTCATGCCGGATTTTCTATCACTGACTCCAGATTTTCACAAGTACCTTCCCCAAAGGAATCTGAACATGGACCTCTGGCTTTGGCCCAGGTCACCCAGGCAGCCTGGAGCAGGGCATGGCCCGCTAACCACTGCCCTGTCCTTCCCCACAAGCCTCTAACTGCATTTTCACGATACCACTTTGGATAAACTTCATTGGACAGGATCATAAATTCTGTCTAAATAAGAATTAATGATACCAATAATGAAGAGAACCCACAAATCTTCAGTGAAACCAATGAGTATTTTGGGAGACAAATGACTCTATTACTGAGGCTATCGGAGAAGCCCTGAACCATAGCCACAGCGAGTACAAAGCAATGGTCCTGAAGCGAAGGGAACGGTGCCAGTTTGCTTCCCCAGAAGACTTAGCCCCTTTTGAGTTTTTCAAAAAAGCCTTCAGCGGCTGTACATGGTCTTTGCTTGTCCTCGAGTCATTATAAATGACAATAAATAATCACCGCTCCATCACAGACGAGGCAACCAAGGTTGTAACATTTGCTTTGTATTGTACAATCAACAGGAGATTAAAAAAAACCCCAAACCCAACCAAACAAAACCCAAACAGAATACAAATCTGCCTTGCAAGGCAATGCTAGGGGCCAGTTGCCCTAACCTGCACTCTCCAGTCTTCACCACGCAGGGACCAGGAGCATCAGGCAGCAACAGCTTTTATTCCAGCAACACAACGTCTGGCTGCAGCTCCATCTCCATCACAGTATGCACTGCAGCTCCAAAAGCTTCCTCTGGAGTCAGGGGGTGAAGACGGAGGAAAGGAGAGAGCAGGAGAAATCACCATCCCTTTTTCCTCATTGCCCTTTCTCTGAACAAACTCACCAGAGTGAGGCATGAGACACAAAAGCAATTTCTACCATTACAAATAAAACCTTCCCCATCTGCAATGTCCCAGAAACTTAATACATCAAAGGCCTCACCCGCTTGCTTGAAATCTTCCGTGGAAATGGGGCTCTGGATACAACTCCCCAGCTCTGCTCCCTTGTGCACAGAATTATGCAAAATGGCCTCCTCAAGATATAGATATCTGTACCTTTCGGCTGCTCTGTGAAGTGAATCCCTCGATCGTACAATAATTGACAGACAGGCCGAGACAGGTGATTGGCAGAGTAATTGAAGCAATGTCCCTTTGGTGACGAAGGGATCGTGTAGCATCTGTATTATCCTGAAGGTCTCTGCCACCCAGTCTTCTCTCTCCCGCTGTCTGGATGCAGCTCTTCAGCGCCCAAACCATCCAAACACAAAGACGAAGAGCAGAACCCCAACGCCTCATCACACCGCCGGAGGGCAAGGAGCTCTCCCAGCCTGGCAGACCTGGGCAGGGCTGCAGCGATACAAACACACACGTGTTCAGGAGATCCCTCTCACAAATGATCTATCGAAGATATGTTTGTACAATCTAGCTAAGCCAACAGAGATAAAACACACATCCAGGTTTGCGCACAGCGTACGTGGTCACGCAGAGCTCAGCATCACGACGAAACAGAGCTCTGTGCTCCCGTGGCACGTGAACCCATAGCTTGGGGTCTGGAGCAGGGTCCGACTCTCCCTGGGAGAAGAGACAGCCCTTGGTGAGATCTCTAGTCGGAAAATCCCCAAAAGCTTTCTCACCCCGGACTGCGCACCCTTCGCAGGAGCCCCAGGCTCGCGCCGTACGTTGTGGCGGATCCAGAGGCACTACGGGGCTTTCGAGTGCAGCCACCTGCCAAGTCAGCAGCAGACAACAAAGGCCACGTCCTCTCCAGAGAGGAGGTTTCGGAGCCTTCCTCCACCTACCCTGGCTGGAGGGAGTGCTGCAGAACTGAGGGTTTCTGTTACACTATTAAAAATACAAATGAAAATAGCCCCTGAGCTCATCCATTTTCAGACTAGCTAATTTGTCCCCAGGGACTGGCTGGAGGGGATGGGGGGAGGGAACCGGCACACTCTCTTCTGTTATAAAAATAACAAAAAGTGATGAATGACCCTTACTGTTCAGGATGGGAAGCAGCAGCTTTTTTCAGCTTGAGATAAATTACTCCTGTCACAGCGGGTAGCATAGCGATTTACCCACAATATACCCAGGCCAGCTCCTCGGCGACCTGGCTTTACCAGCCTCGCTTATCTCATCTCCAAAGATTTTGTCTTGTTTAAAATCAAAATGAGAGCAATTGGGGAACAAGAGGCGAGGCTGCATCTGCTCCCAGCGGCAGGCGGGCCGGCCAGCCGGGGGTACGAGGGGATGTGTTTACATCACCCCGTGCTTTCCGTTAAGAGCAGGAGTAAGGAGCTAGTAAAGGGTGTGTGCAGCGCACAAAGACAACAGACTCCATCACTCCTCCCAAACCTACAGGCCCCTCCATATATTCCTAAGCGCCATCTATTGGCATTTCTTCCCATTAACTTTCTGCTAACCCCCACACAGACAAGCAGCATTCTCTTTACGGGCAGTAACTAGAAAAACTGTGACTGAGATGGAGAAGCCAACAGCACACAGGAGGTTCGTGAGCCCAACACTCAGGGCTGGGTTTGAAAAGGGCTGGCTGGGGTTTCTTCCCATTGTATGTGGAGCTCGTGTTATCTGCCAGACGTCTAACCCTGCATACAAGCTGATAGATTCATTTATTCAGGCCGGGGAATTGACAGATTTAGTTTGATTTTCTTTTCGTAAGCCTTCCTCCCCGAGCTACATTTCTCTTTTCATTAATGTGCGGATGGAGGAATAAACTTTTAACTCTCAGGATCAGACCTGTCAAACAGAATCTCCTCTGCTACCCAGGAAGGGACAGTAGCTGGAGCTCCCAGTAAGGAAGGAGGCTTGGCAGGTAATTTTAGGAAAATTGCCGCAGCCAGTCATCAGCTGAGTATCCGTTTCCTTAGTTCTCCAGACACTTCTTCCATGGGAGGTTTACCTGTGCTTTTAACTTCCTCATTTGCAGTGTCTAACACAGAGCATGCTGCAAAATCCTTCTTAGAAACAGAAATGCACCCTGGGGGAATGAGGGGACAGGCACAAATAGAGTGGGGAGAAATGTACAAAAGAAACAGATATATATATAGGAGAAGGGAAAGCTTAGCCTTATGGGAGGAGAAATCGAAGAAAGTTTAACGACAGAGCTGAAAGCATCTCTTGTGATACAGTTAATAACACCCCGAAAAAGATTTATCTGGACGCTGGAGTCTGCCCTCAGCCACACCTTTGTGATTGTGCTTGCTGGGCTTGGGTGAGCTTTCCCTGGGGATTATATACAACAAAATGTGCCGTCTATATTCTACGATTTTGCCTAAAAGCATAGAGTTTTCCCATGCCCATGCACGCACACAGCCTCTGCTCATACATACATTCACCCAGCTTTTCCTCCACCCCACACCAAGTCGTTTCTTTGCGTGCGCACGCACAGACGTGTGTTACGGCGACGTACACAGAAAACACACGTACGCTATGTCTCTAGCTCTTCCTTACCCACAAGTACACTTCCCAGATGGGGCACGCATCTGAGGGAGATCTACTCACGCACACCAAGCCATTCTTCTCCCCCCTCTATCCATCTTCCACCACGACTCATCGTGGAGGCGAAAGATCCCTAGCAGAAAAAAACCACCCAACTCGTCCTTATTGAAACCAGCCATTTCCCTCTTGTTCCACTTCTTTGTTCCAGTTAAACAACTTTAAGGCCAGATGATGACCATGGTGCAAGCAGAGGCCTTGCCAAGCTCTGATCAACAGTATTTGACAATAAAGTAACCGGTATTTTTTCACTCTTCGACTTAACTTTGGGCCTTCCCATCACTCTGCTATAAAGGAAAAGGATTCCAAACGCTCTCCCGAAGGGTACAGGCTGGCTAGCAGCTGGCAGTGTCGTCTTGCACATGAGAGCAGCACCGGGTTTATCCACACAAATAAGAAAAACCCCTAGAGAGTTTGAAGTTCAGTTCTGAGTCACAGCCGTAAATCTAGGCAAATAATGCAAGGCTGAACCAAATATTTAAGAAAATAATAATAATTTTTTTTTTTTGGGGGGGGGGGCTGGAGACTATTCCTGCACAGGCCCTGCGAGACTCAAAGGGAGAGGACAACAGAACCCCACAGACACGTTGAGGAGCTAGTGCAAGGATGAGCATGTGATTCTAAATCAGTTTTCTAGACAAATCCTTCTTAGAAGAGTGAACTGTGCCCTGGAAGCATGATGGTGAAGGTATTAATTCCTGTGTAAATAGGGTGTGAAACGCCACATCAGATGGGCCTTTCTACTCGCTTGGCCAATTACGTTCTCTCCCGGTTTGCTCTTTATGTCCTATTTCACATTGGTGCAAACTGCATCAACAGGACACAGCTCTGCTTC
>NW_020799130.1:1656892-1678966 GCF_003259725.1 Athene cunicularia
AAGGGGGGGGGGGGGAACCAAACCCACATATGATATAGCACCATTACTATAATTAGTTCTTTTTCATAGTCATAAATCCTGCTTGGGACTTACAGAGATGGACAAACAGCAGAAAGCAAAGTACAACTTAATTGTATCAACCAGCCGTTAAGTAACCCTCGACGGATGGAGTGCACTGACATTTTACTGACAAAACCCTTTCACAGTATTTCCCCCCATGCTGATTTTTGTGTAAATTTGACTTTTCAGCCGGCCCTCCGTTATGAGGACACCACTGCAGTTGCCTCATCTTGGAGCTCGCTCGCACGCAAGGGTGCGCGCAAAACACTCGCTGCAGATGGCGTGGGCAGCCCTGCGCTTGCTTTACCGAACACCGACAGCCCCAACAGCCCCAGCTAATGACACCAGCGCCCACTTATTTTCCCTGTGTGGGCTCTGCAAGCCTCGCCGAGCGGTGTTGGTTTGCTGCCAGTTTTAAAAAGTACCTGGAAAGGGCAATTTTGAAAGCGGCTCAGATCCTGCTGCAACGCGCTGAAGTTACTTGCATGAAGTGTTATTTTACGGGAGTGGTAGGCTTGAATTAGTTCCTTAATCTGCCACACTAACTTTTCCCTCTGAGCAAGACCGTGGCCACAGCAATCGCAGGAACCAAGAGAGATGTGATAATCCCAGCTCAGCCCTTCATGGCCCATTTACTGTCTCCTTCTCAGCCACCACAACGAGCCCTATCTGGAATTGTCAAATTAGAGTAGTGCTTCTGACCTTCCCAGGCTCTTCCAGGGTTAATAAGCCAAGGGGTTTGTGTGCAAGGAGAAAACATGCTCATTTAGCATGATACTTTGCCTACCACAGACCAGAGACCTTCCTCCGTACTAATCCCTGCTTGAACAAGAGCAGTCTCTTAGAAAATTATCTGAATTTGATAGAAAAAGTCTGCACTTTTAGAATCCATTACAGTCCTTGGTCAGTTGTTCTAGCAGTAAATTATTCTCAGAAGCAAAAATATGTACCTTCCTGGTTTGAATTTCTCTCAGCTGAGCCTTTCACCCCCGGACTTACTCTTGTTTTATCCCAGGAAAGTAGAAAGAAAATTAGCTTTATTGACTTACAGCAACTTACTCTTCATTTATTCCAGGTACATACAAAGAGAACCAGCCCCACTGGAGTTACTGCTGATTTACAATAGGTAAGTAGGTACACAATTACTTCTGGTGATTTACAACCAAGTTACCTCTTATTTATTCTAGGTATTTAAGGGTATATCCACATGGGGGCCCTAAGGAAAATTAAACCAAATTAATTTTAAAGTAGATTAGTTCAGTTGTGTTAGACCATGACACAAACCCTCCTCTTCAGAATTAAAGAGGCCTGAATTCATTTTACTTCATCTTAACCCCTTCCCCAGCAAGAAGAATCCCAGCCCAAGCGATGGGAATCACAATGACCACGTAGGAAGGAAATCAGCCCTGCTCACTTGGAAAATGATCACTGCTGCTTTATACGAGGAATAAGAGAGTAAGTCCCACTGACCTCAGCGGTGCAAAAGCTCTTAACTTGCACTAGAGAGTCTGTCTGCTCAGGACAGGTTGGAAGAGCACAAAAAGTAATCACAATCTTTATTAATTCCTACCAGCTCATTCCCAGCGCCCCTTGCCAGCCCTTCTGCTCCCCAGCCTGCTCCAAAGCAGCTATTCGAGAGGCAGGTAAGATGAGGCTATTACGCTTTATATAATATTTCTGTTTAAAGTTCTCTGATTTAGCTGCTTGATCTCTCCTCCCAGAGTTCAGTTTTTATCCGAGGGAGCGCCAGGCTGAGGAGGTGCCGGAGTCCCTCAGAGTGACCCTGCAATAACCATTTCAGTGCAGTGTGGAAATTTGACTTTTTAGCCTTGCGTGCGAGCGAGCTCCAAGATGAGGCAACTGCAGTGGTGTCCTCATAAAGGAGGGCCGGCTAAAAAGTCAAATTTACTCAAATTTACACAACAGAGGATGCTGACTGGGGGCTCTGAGCCTCCTGTGCCCGCACGGGCTTCCAGCCACAGGATAACCCACAAATCTAGTGGCCTCAGGGAAGGATGCGATGTCTCAGAAAGGCCCCTTGTAGAAGGGACGGAGTGAGCTACAAGGACTCTTCAGCAAACACCTGAGAGTAGAGCTGCCTCACGTACCCCGATTTCCTCATGGAGCCCCATTCTGCGTGTAAGGGCCAATGTGCTGTCCCCTCGCAGGAAGGGCAGCGCTGTCCCAGGGACGGACTGAAGTGAGAGACGAGACATCTGGGAGGGAGAGCCTTCGTTCCGAAGCAGCACGGAACTGACCACGGAAAACCTCCATGCTCTTCCATCTTCTCACACACGCTCGTACTTCCTTAATCTTTCTTGCCGCACATCTTTCTCCTTCCTTTTCACTCTTCTGTTTCAAGCTCTCCCCTTTGCTGCCTCAGCTCACACATGTTCTTGCTTGTGCAAGAGAACAAAATCTCTTCCTTTCTCCTTCATTTACTCTGCTTTTCTCTTACATGCCATCTTTTCTCTGTGACCTTTTTCCTCTTGCTGGTGCTCTCTCAAGCATGCCCAGGAAGACAGCTAGCAGGGTGAAAAGTTGGAGGAGGTACTAAGGAACAGTTTTCAAGCAAAAATACCTAAGCCAGTTCCCAGCCACAGGAATCAGCCTGCCTAGATGAAAGATAAAGGGAGACAGAGAAGCGCGCGCTAACACATCCCCAGTAAAACCACGATTCTTGCCAAACAAGGATGTAACCTTTCCCAAAAGAAAAAGAGCAAAGCGTTCAGCTGTCTTTAGCTATGTACATTTAAAGCGTTTATGAACTTCTCTATCAATCACCCGAGCTGGAATGTGAATTTTGGAAGAAACTGGCTATTTACAGACGACAACAAGCTTTGTCAAGTCTTTTCTTCCCTTTCTTTAACGAACAGCCCCCTCACGGATGAAGGAACTAGGTTTCCTAAGGCAATTATGTTTGCAGGCACGTAAGCAGTGTGCCTGACTGGGCTGCACTGGGGCTACCGATGATGACCCTTCGTGTGCGCGACAAGAGAAGACATCAGAGCTCCTCAGCAGAGCTGATCAGTTGCAGCTTTATGGCAGCCTCATTAACGGCTCGGGGTTTCACAGACTCACTGTAATTGTTCAAACATTTGGAAGTGATGAATTCCAAATGATCAGATATTAATTAAAATTTCTCTTTTGATTTCAGGGCAAGAATCCATCTGGGAGTTGGCGGGTCTGATGAGGGGACTGACATGCCAAAGCAAGGGCAGACTACCGGCAGCTTAGCAAAAGGCCAGCATCCAGGGATGCTGAACTCAGCTGTTTGCATCAGACTTGTGTTTGGTCCCTAATAATACTGTCTGCCTGGGATGTACTCATTAATAAAAAAAAAAAAAAAAAAAAGTTTGAAGACTGCAAGAGAGTTTTTTTTGCAGCTTTTACCATAACCTGCAAGTACACATTGCTTACACAGAGTCAAGTAAAGCAAAGATCTCAGACGCATGTGATCCAAAGGACGCAGCAGTGCAATCACTGCTACAGATAAAAACCAAATATGATATTTTCCAAATCTAGCAGACTATGCCAAGGTTGATGATACACAATTTTTTACTTCCAGTTCCTGGCGTAACATTATTTCATGAGAAACTGAGCCTTCAAAAGAACATAAGAAAAATTCAGCTTCCCATCCTTGGGCCTTTGAAGAAAGTCTTGTAAATGTGACTCTAGGGTAAACGTTCAAAAATTCAGCAGTTAAAAGCGGAGAGGTCACTGTTGGAAGCAGGATGACCTGCATTTTAAAGGGTGCTGTCTGGCTGGGCCAAACTTTAAATCTAGGGACTAGTCCAGTCACGTCACCTATGTAAGACCTGAATTGAAATTCAACTCAAGCACTTGGCGTTCAAGGAACTTGTCAACTTCCTACCAAGTCTAGACGGCAGTTCAGGACATTTGCCTACAAAGAGTAACGCCAGCATCCCCTCTGTCTGCACAGCGGCTACACAAGGCATCCAGCTCTTCCAGATGCTTCCGGCAGTATAAATCACAACGCAAAGCTCCGTTGCCTTCAGACACGAGAGGTCTGGCTGAAGTGCGGCCTCTGAAGTCAGAACCTGGCGTGTGAGGTGCTCGCCTTGAGACAGGCCAAGTGGTCTAAAAGTGGTCAATGTCGCAAAGACCACGAAAAATAAAGGGAGAAAATTTAACAATAGAGGGGTCTTGGTCTGCACGGCTGAACAGGGGTGAACTTCACCTTCAGTGAATTACAGCACAGCTGAACTGTGCTGCTTTTTTTTTTTTTTTTTTTTAAATATACAACCTAATTGCAATCTAAATGCGGTAGAGCCGAAGCAGAAGCAGAGCAGCCCGCAGTATCTCTTTGCATTAGCTGCTGGGTTATGAGCAAGGGAGACATTTATTGCCCCATACATTCCCAGGATAATCACTTAACTGACTCAGCCCATGCACCATACTTCCTAGATAATGGGCTAAAGCATCACTCATTAGTCCAGCTGTACCTTGCGAGCAGCTTTCAAACTGCAGAGGCAAGGAGTACACAGAGTCCTGGGTGCTGCAGCCTGCTCAGCACAGGCCGTCCGGAGGAGGACAAGGAGGAGTAGTAAAGGAGTAGTAAAAGCTCCTTCAGCAGGAAGAATGCAAGGTTTGTTTTTTCAAAGCTAGAAATGAGATTGGCAAGGCCCGATTCCTGCTAGACTTTAATGAGTCTTAAGTACTTAAGTTGCTTAGGAAGTCCCTACTGACAATAAATGCACCACGGGTTTCATATATACCCAGTAGCATGGATGTCTGGAAACCAGAAAAAGCAGCAGGCTGCTCTGGCTGAATAAATACGCTTTCCTCTCCCACCCCATCACAGTCTACACGCGTCCAAAAATCCTGTGGACTTGTTGAGCGCAACAGAAAGTTCCTGAGTCCCTACGGAAATTCTTGGATGTACTTTCTTTGTTGCCAGCTCACCAGAGATCAGGGTGAACTATTATCACCTGGTTTTCGCACGAGGATATAACAGCCTAGGCTCTGGTAGCACATTTCTGCAGCACAGTACTGTATTATTGCTGGCGACAGATCACTGTCAATCTCCAAGTAGCTGATAACCTAAATACTGCTAGTTTCCAAGGGAAAAAAAACCCACCTGATCTTTAGCTGAATTAGTACAGCTCTTAGCCAGGTCCCAGCGAGCACTGGAGACAGTCATCGGTGAGTAGGAACAACGGACACAACTAAGGTGGCCTAAACAGGCATCACCCTGATCATACTGCATCTGCACATGTTTGCCGGAGATAGGATGCCAGGTACTACCTAAGCACACAGGAAAAACTAGCCCTTGCCTGGAGGATCTCAGTCTGTGTAGAAACTAAAGGCAGAAGGAGAAAAGACAAAACAATTTGGTGGTGACCTAACACCATACAAGAGTCAGGCAGAAATACGAGAGACCAGATCTCTTCCCTGTTAGTCCAGGCCCCTTTGATCACGGTCAAAACAACGCATTCAAAACATGACACAGCAAACCACAATATTTCCATCACATAGAAACTGCTGGTAGAGAGGATTATATTCTGTCCCTCGTCCCAAAAGCATCTGGGCGTCCTCCTCGGGTCTCCAGAAAGCCTGGTCCATAGTCACTAATTCTGGAAGCCGGTCGACACGCTGTCACTCATCACACCCGGGGTGAAGGTCCTCCTTGTCTCAGCTTGGTGTCTTTCCCCAGGGTGAAGAGGCTGCTCTTTGTCTGGCATTAGGAGGAATCCATTCAGCCCCACTCAGACATAATTATTGCAGGCAAATACTAAGAGGAAAGGCAGACATAATTACACCACCATGCTTGAGAGTTAACCCTGTGTTAATTGATGACACAAAGCTTCCTCTGTGAAGAGTATGGCTGCAGAGTTTGCTACCACCTCCACCTTCTGTAGAGCTGCCGTTGCAATTCCTTTCACCTTGAGAGGGGATTATAACAAGGCTTGTCTTTGGAACAAGTCAAGAAATAGGAAATAAATGGGGGGAGATTAATCTCAGATGTCTAATGAGTATTATCAGGATGATTCCCTAGCGAGGCTCAACAGAAGAGCTGGACACTTTTACTGTTATCACTATTAGAAAGGCAATAGAGCTCGGAGACGCCAGATTCGGCAGTGCTGGGGGCTACGTGCCGTCCCTGCCCACAGGTGCCTCCTGCAACGCGCTCGTACAGCGGCTGAAGTCACCATCCCAGCTTGCTGCTGGCAGCGCTGAGCACCGGCACGGAACCAGCCCGAGGCTGGACTGAGGTTGTGTCAGAGCTGGAACAACGCGCCGCCACCTGCTGAACAGAAAGGCTGAGGATTCCCCAAGGGACTCCAAACCGGTTTCTTACGGGGCAGACACCTGATGGGCAGATGTCACCTGAAGTCACAGGCAGGTGATGCAGGGGCTCGCAGCCCAGCCAGCACCTGTGTGTCCACGCAAAAACTTGTGCACCGAGGGGTCGGTCCCAAGGCTGGTGAGCCCTACAAATGGAGCTTACGTTCAGAGGAGCTGGTCTTTATTTTCTTCTGATTTCTAGGAGAAGAAATGCGGGCATAACGGAGGGAGACAAGCACACCTGTTTCCTCCCCATTCTGCGGCAGCAACAAGCTCTCAGTGAGAGGCAGCGTGTGCTGCTCCGTCACCTGGCAGCTCTTGGTCCTGGCTCTACCCACCCCCTCGGGGCTATCTCCCAGGCCCATTACTGCCCTGGCAAATCTGATGGCTCTTCAATGAGGAAAGCTCTGTTCTGCCACCAGAATTGTTTATTTTCTCCAGAAGCTATGTGATAAATCAACCTGACACATCCTAGCCGCCATGAAGCCTCCTCAGCTGTGAGAAGTGTTGTGCAAGGTTTTGTCTGCACTCCCTGGTACATTCTCAACATTTAACTTCTATTTGCAATAGTGACTTGAGCAAGCTGAGATTGATGAGGGTGACAACGCTGACATCCCCCGCCTTCTCCCCACTCACTTAAAGCTGGGAAAATCCATCCTGTCTGCGCTATTACAGCCCTTCACTGTACTTCCAGCATCACACCAGAAGCATACCCAATGCAAGGTGCATGATTTAACTCTGAAATCTAATTACGATTCTCAGAGCTCAGCCACCCCAGCGCCCTCAAGGAACTGTGGGTGAAGTTCCCAGCTGATGCAGGTCAATGCAGGACTGCGGGGAAACCACTCTGACACTGGAGAGAAACCCAGACCACTAAACCACAGCATCATTGTTCCTACGTTGGAACAAGGTGATCACTCGTGTCCCGTGTGGAGATAAACAGCAGAGAATTTCTAAAGTGGATCACGCCAGAAAACAAAGGCTGTCCACGCTTTGCGTACTGAAGATACCATGAGTTACAGCTAGAAATGCTTAGATACTTTAATTTTTCTTCCTTTAGAACATAGGAGAGCAAGGTAAGTTAAACTAACAACCTGAATTTTAAGCCGCCCAAAGTACGTCCCAGGAACACAAAGAGCCTAATTCCATGTTGCAGGGCCCCAGATACGATCCTGATGCAAATACTCGTCGTAACCAAAAAGCTGATCTATCATCATCCCTTGCTCAGAGATGCCAAGCTCTCCGCAGACATATTCTAACAGACACGTGCAAAATTTTAAAATCTGGGACAGGCACAAGACGGAAGGAAGTGTGTCCTGGAATAGGTGTTAGTATCTATATTGTTCCACCTATGGTTCTTAAAAAGTATTTATTTTCTCAGTAAATCAGCAGCTCTGAGTTCTCACAATCCCTTAATCCCCGGGTGGAAGATCCCCATTATCTGTCCAGCATAAGGCACATTAATAACGGATTACGTTTGCAGCAGGTAAAGGTCATTTGTAATGCTTTTAATGATTTAAAAATGGATTTTCCTTTCAGATTTACTATTTTCAAGAAGCTTGGCTGTGAAAACCCTACCCAGTAAGTAATATGCGTTAAAAGGTAGATATTTAACTTGCTCAGTTCTCCAGAACAGAGCTCGGAAGGGATGAATTAAAATATATGGCTGCCCAGAAGAGATTTAGAAGCCAGTCTATGCAGAAAATACAGGCCAGATTTTAAAAGAATCTCCAAAATTTAAAAAAAAACCAAAACAAACCAACTTTAAAGAGCCCGTTTGTACACATTCGCTGTCCTCCGAATACGTTACAACCGGCTTTGGGTGGACAAATACCATCTTCGGTTGCACAAATATCACAGGGCATCATTTATTTGGTCTCTTCTGCATAAAAATTTGTCTGGAAAGTACAAACATCTTCCTGCCCAGCCTTGCAATTCGATTACACAATGTTCGTTTATGCTGCGGACAGGAAAACACTTCTCAAATCTCCCTACAGGTAGATATCCTCAAAGTCTGACCCCCCCTCCAAGTTTACTGATGGGTTCTCATTCCAAGCGTGGTTTCATTCTGCCAACCAAGAATTCACTCAGCAAAGCAATGCGGGAGTTCTTCCCTAGCTCCTTCCTATTTTCACCTTCTCTGTTCTCCTCTATTTCAGGAGTGCTGCATGGCACCAGCTTTCTCCCAGCAACCCAGAACAGCAGCAGGACAAGAAAAATGACAGAAACCCATTAGGGTTGAAAAGACCTGCTAGTCTCGCTGCTGTTTCTGAACTTGTCGCCTTGAGAGGTGACGCTCTGCAGGTCGCATGCCATCAGGGAAAGAAGCCTGGCAGACCAGCGCGCCGGGAGGCAGTGCCCGAGTGCCGTAGGATAGGTCTGGTCAGACAATTCCTGGGGAGCAAACAGGGCTGGCTGGCCACGTGTGCCTTTACTGCTCAGGACACGCGTCACAGCAGCACACCGGGGGACATCAGATGCCCCAGGTCTGGCGAGTCCCCGAGAATCAACAAGCTGTTCTTCTGCTGACCCTGGAGGAGTCTGGCCCTGCCTTCCCGGGAGCTGCCCCAGCTGGTGACTGCTCTGGCTTTGAAGATTCCCTCCAGAGCAGAAATGGCAAACAACAGCTCTTCATCAACAGTCACCGAGATGAAATGACTCATTATCAAGTGTGATCCTTTTCAGGTTCTCACATGAGCCGTTAAATTGGAAGCGCTGAAGCACTTTGAACGGTATTTGATTTCTGTTTTCTTCCGTTAGTATTATTATTTAAACTTTAAGCCCAGCTACGAGGTAGTTCTAAATAAAAGAAGACAATCGCAGCTTTATTATCAGGCTCCACACAGCTCCCCCAAATTACATTTGTTCTTTCAAGTGTTCCCAGTCTTTTTTTTCCTGTATTGTATAGCATCCCTGCCTCTCCAATGTGATAATGGGAACTGCATCGTTGATGAGGAACCCTTCTGCTCCTCATTAATGCAGAGAAGTCCGAGAGGCATTAGATGTGCAGCCAGAGTGACCCAGCTCTTGATGACAAGGAATAACCATGTACTTGTTTAGACTTCTAACACCGCACCTCAGTCCGGCTCCTGTCACACCCACACAGCACGAAGATCTCAGCAGGGACTTTATACTTTCCAAGATCCAGCATTTCCCTCTTCCCAAAGACTCTCAGCTGGATAGGCCAGGACTTCACAGCCAGTCATGGTGTGCACACCTCAAAACCCTGCAAGGAAAATCACATTCTGTCCTGACAGCTCAGAGCAAGCTCCGCTCCCCAGGATGCCCAGGCTGTAAAAATATTGCTTATCCATATGATGGCATGCACAGACCTTTACACAAACATAAATTCATGTCATTTTAGGAAGTCACAGTAGTGCAACACACTGCCTGAGAAAAAACCTCATGGAAGTAAGAGGTGTCTCCATTAAACCAAAAATCGAGTGTCAGCTCTTCAGCGGGACAGTGCTCTCATTCTGGTGAGATCGCAGTAGCCACAGCGCCGCCTTGTCTTCCCACTCAGTGGAGAAAACAGCAGGTTGCAGCAGTCCCTAGATACTCTGCAAGGTCTCGTCTGTCCTAAAGAATCAACTTGTCTTACCCGACCAAAGGCAAAACTCTGGCCAGAAGCCAGCCTCCAACGCAAAGCCAGAAAAATCCATTGGAAGGAGTGAAAATATGCTGGAGGAGCTGACATCAGCATCTGGCCTGGGCTACTCAGCAGTTATTCAGCACACGGTGATTTTATGAACGTGGCATTTTATCCCAGCAATCCCATTAGCCCTGTGCTCAGATGTTTCAGTGCAAAGCCTTAGTTTCCAGAAGCACAGCATCTCGGGATATGTTACGGGGTTGATACAAGAGCAGTTGGAGGATTTTTCACTCCAAAACACACGCAAGCTGTTTAGGGCTCCTCAGCAGGCGATGCTCGGAGCTGTCTGTGTTGCCCGGCATCTTTGCAAATCACATATTGCAAGGACATGCATGAGCAAACACGCGTGTACACGCGTGCGTGTGCACATCACGTCCAAGCTTTTGCCCACAGAGTGAACGCTCTAAGAGCTTGTCAAGATCTGAGGGTTTTTGTAACCACGTAGGTGTGGCGGTGTAAGCAGCTAGCACATGACAGCCGCCACGGGGATCGACACCACGGAGACAGACCTCCACAGCCGGAGGCAGGAGCTGGTACTGAACAGTCCCAGCCACGTGCGCAATGACAGATTCAGAGGAGACCAGGCCAGAAGGCTGCCGAGGAAAAGCTACCCTGGCGTTAAAGTGCACCCTGCCTGGGCGTGGGATTGTCTACAGGGGGTTTGCACCAGCACAGCGAGTGAAGGAGGTGAAATTCAGGGTCTGGCCTGAAGCCCACAGCGAGCCAAAGCAAAGCATCCCGCCAGCAGAGAGCTGTTCCACAGGCGGCCCTGCGAGCCCGTCACAAAAGCAGCTCCAGGGTTTTTGACCTTGCACCCAGCTCTGCAAGACTGACGCTGGTCTTTACGCCACAGATTGCATCAAGAGAGCAACGTAGTTCCATCGATTCCTACCTAATCTCTTGTAGCTCTCAGGTATTCTGAGCATGGTCTATGTTTTCGGTGTTTCTGTGTGCAGTAGTGAGCTGGACAAAAGCCCGAAGGCTGGCTCTGCTGTGATCAGTCCAAGGAGAACTGGTAACACTGCAGGTAAAGGCCTAGATCCTCATCTGGCCTGAGCTAACGTGCATTAAATTTGTGACTAACTAATCTTAATTCCCGGGGACCTGGTCAAGCGCAGTACTAGAGATCCAAGCTTTGCAGAACTCAAGACAGTTTTTGTTTAGATTGTGTTTTGCCCAAACTCGCACCAAGACATACTGAGATCCCAAGAGAAACACGCCGTTGCTAAATGGTAAGATTTTCTTATCCCCCCCCAAAAAGAGGTTTCCTGATTTAGTGGTCTTTAAAGGAAAGAAAAAGTAACCTTGGAGTGGCAGGGAATGAATTAGAATACCAGCATGCACAGCCTAAGCACAGCATCATTAGTCATTGTTTTTTTCCCCTCTGATTTTCCTCAAGCTATTTTGTTTGCATATATCAAAACATGACCGATTACATTCTGGAAAAGCAAAGATTCTGTTCAACTTTCCACACATAAATTACAATTAATAGCCAGTGTCTTACTTTACGGCAGTTGTATCTAAAGATTCTTTCAAATATTATTTGAATGGTCCACAATAAAGAAATGGCTGACCCTGCAGGGATGTTGTCTGCCCTTGGCTGCTGTGGACAGCAGGCAGGAATCCAAAGTTTTCAGCACCTTGCAGAATAAGCCCAGAAAAGCAGCAGTTGACTGGGGCAGGCAGCGTGGTTACTCCCCTTTAGCTGCTTGACTGAGTCACTTTGTCCCAGGCCGGCACCACCACACGCTGCTGCGCTCCACAAGCACCTTCACACAGGGTTTCACCAGTGCAGTTTGTACCAGCGCTGGAGTACATCCTAAGGCGCTTCCATTTCAGCTGGTCCCTCCCTTACTTCAGAGCAGCCCGGACAAATCAACCCAGGATCAGGCCCGTAACATCCGAGCGTGTGCTTAACGCCATCACTGCGTTGCCATTAGTCATTAATTCAAAGGACTTTATAACAGCTTTGATGAACGCTTTGGTATAAGGCATCTTCAAAACATCACACAGAAGTCGCATCACACTGTTCACTCACCGTTTTCTATTATTCATAACCAAACCGTCTTGTATCAGATGTAGTTGCATGCCTTTTAAGTGGAAAGCGTTTTAAAGCAAGCACACCCTTCCATTTGTGATTTTTAAACAGTACATTAAAATATCATGATGCATCAAGTCTGCACAACTGTTCTATGGACTATTATGCACTTTAAACTACCCCTGAGATGAGGCATAACTTAAACAAAAAGAGCGCTTAAAAATAAAACCATTTTGCGACTCGATAGCATCTTCTTGCTCTCCCTGCGCTTCACAAATAACTTCCTGTAATATTCCTTTTGATTGCAAAGTAAATGAGGAACAGTCTTTAACGATGACCACCAGACACGGAAGCGCCGGGACCGTCTGACAAGCGCAACCACCGCCTGTCAGGAAAAGTTGGTTTCTTCATTCCTACTTAGCGACATCCGCCTGCCACAGGGCGGTCAGGTAGAGACCTGGATGTCTGAAAACCTGGACAAGGCTCTCTGGTGAAGCTGGTCTCAGCATGGGCTGAAGAGATGTTCTACGTTCGTGGCGTCTGTGACTGGAAATTCAGCCACTGTTTTCAGAAGAAAGAAAAAAAAAAAAAAAAAAAGGCCAAAAAAAAAAAAAAAAGGCCACAGTGATGCTGCTCAGAACCATTGTCTGTTGCTAGTGAATGTGCCAGGGCGGTAGGTTTCTCAGACAGGTCCTAAAGGACGGCTGTGAATAATGCACGGTGGCTTCTCTCTTTCCCAGCCAGATAGCTCAGGGCTTTACCAGAGCAATCATTAAGCAGCTTGCTGGAACCACTGAAGTTTTACTGGTAAATAACCATTATTAACGTTACAGTCCAGAGCAGAGAGCCACAGTTCTTTACCCCTAACTGCAGATGTCGGCCCTGTGTAAGTTTGTTTACAACATCAACTGTGTCCTGAAATAAAGGCAAGCCACTCATTTCTGTAGGCGCCTTCTCGATCCTGAACCCACCGCTCCAGCCAGACAGCAGGAGTCAAAAATCATCACATTTCCTGGCAACTGAAAAGTTACATAACAAATTTGTTTATCCCCAACTCCTCTACTTAGCAACCAACCATCGCTCTGTAGATGCCGGGCAAGGAGGTTAGAGGGTAAAGAGAGGCGCCTTGTGCAGTGAGTGACGGACAACGTCACCACAACACGGAGTCATACTGCCCCGGAGAAGGAGGCTTTCCCCCGCTGCTGGACGGGTCACTGAACATACTTTATTTCTGTACTTTGAAGCTGTAAGATGGGTCCCTCCGCGTGGAGGCACGGCAGCCGCAGACCCACACCTCCACTTTCTCTTGTTTCATTTGCGGAATCTGAGGATTTTCAGCTGGCTGGGCACAGCTGTGGACTCACTGCCTGTTTTCACCTGACCTGATTACTTTTTTTTTTTTTTTCTCCAGGTTGCTGTTGCTGCAGAGCACAAGAGGAAGACATCGAGCTGTCTGGGTTCTGGTTTCTCAGCAGCCCCCTCCCAGCTCTGGCATAGGAATAGGCATCTCCAGTTGGGCTCGCTAAATATAAGAATCTTCTGTGTAGAAAAGGAGATCTCCCATCTCCAGCTGTGACTTCCTGAAACATTCCTCAAGACAGAACCTCAGACCTGGCCGTAGAAGATCTCATGGTGAGACAAAGGGCTTTAAAGACAGGTGACCGTCCTCCTGCTTCTCTGAACAGCACAGCCTGAGAGAGGCAGGAGTCAGACAGGTCATCACTGCTGGCCAGCAAAAGACTTTGTGACACACAGAAATAGAAGGGAAAACAAGAGGAGCCTCAACAATACTGCACTTGGCGATGCAAAGTACATGCAGCAGTCCTTCCCCCATCGCATCCGTGCCACACAGAAATAAAGCGGGATGCATCTCTGTTCACCCAAGGCAGGCACACACAGGCACAGTGCAAAAAGAGGTTTCTCAAAATGATCCCTTCTGTTTGGAGAGCAGCCTTACAGAGATTTTTTTTTTTTTTCCTAACCTAGAGCTAGTGAACAAATCTGTATTTGTATGTTGCAGAGCCAAGGAACCAACCCTAGACACTATCTGTAACAAGTGCTGCCAAACGACATTCGAAGCCCATCAGTTCCTGCAGCCAAGATGTGCTGGCTGGGTCCACCATGTCATAACCAGGCCCATCTGAATTGGCTCAGACAACCCTCTTGATAGACAAGAGGAGGAGAAGGAAAAGGAGAAACTGCCCCACAGTTTGGCCCGAAACAGCAATGGATCTACAGCCTTATTATGCAAAATGCAAGCAGAGAAAAATCAGGTCAGAAGAGGAAGAAAATTGTTTTCATTTGTGCCAGCATAATTCAATAAGAGCAGCTTTTCCCTTCCCTACAGCAGTCATTTTGTTGTTGTCTCTTCCCTGACATCCCCCCCCTCCTCGCCCCCCACCTCGCATTTTGCTTTGGATAAACACTTTGGATAAACACTTTGGAAAGGGAGCTCAGCCAGCAGCCTCCAGCACAGTCCATCCCCTCCCAGAGCCCCATTGACACCATTCACCGCTCGCTGGGGCACTTCACGGACCGCCTGAGGAGAAGCAAGCCTCGCTCTGCTCTGCGCCGGACAACAAGTCTTCCCCAAGCTTTTTCCCTGCTGCTTTTCAGGGGAAGGCGCTCTGTGGGACTGGTGAGTTTGTCATCCTGTTGGTGTTTAAAGGACAATGACCGCAGGGAGCTGAAGGGGAATACCCTTTGCTGCGGAGTTGTATGTAACCCCTCAACTAACAGTCCGTGTCATCTTTTCAGAGCTGGACCTCATCCACTCAGGGTATTCTTTCAGGGGTTCAGAAGGGAGGAAGCAACCCCCTGCTTTCCTCAGCAGCGACTCTCCTTAATTCTCAACCACCCACCTGAATCACTTTTCTTTTGTACCTTCAAACCATCCACATAATCTGGATGCTTACTATATATATATATATATATAAAAATCAGCACCATATCACATTCCGGCTGTCCTGAACACCAGGCCGCATGAGAAATTCTTCAGAGTATTTTGGGTTAGCAAAGACCAGAATAAACTGAATTGTAGAGATCTATATTTAGATTAAATATAGATGTATATGGACTAGGTCCATAACCAGTGCAGGTCTAGTGAACATCTCTCAGCTGTGAAATTAGCTTTATACTCCCAAAGATTTTTTAGATCCTGTGCTAGATTCTGGCTAGCATTTTCCTGCTTAGCATTTCCCTGCCAGGAAGACCTGTTAAGGACTGGGCACTAAAAGGACTGTCAACAAGGACTAGCATTGCTATTAAGTAGGCGAGAACTTAAACATCTTTTCCCTATGCCTTAAATTTTGTTGACATCTTTTATTGCAAGACTTTTGCAAGTTTCTCTTCTCAGTTATCACCGGAACTTCACCGACCCTTCAGCCCTGTTTTCCGAAACTAAACAACGATGCGGCCACCTCAAACACAGAGTTTTATGAAGGACCATCACATGGCAGGGGCGGTACGAGATACTCGTACAATGCCGTCACCGCTTTGCTGACGGTTATGTATTTTAAATTGGTTTTGTGCTGAGGCAGATCTAAGTTAGGCAGAAATCAGTTCTCTGTCTTACGCTGGTGAAACAGAGAGATACTTCACGGATAAACACAAAACTTACTATGAATTTTTCTTTCCTATAAGAAGATACGCTGTTTTTCTGTGTAGTCTTCCTTTCTTTTCTCTGATGGACCGACTGGAGAGCGTTACTCTGTTATTACTTTTCTGGACACAAAACTGACTTAAACCAGAGCTATTTTTAGGGGATGTTCTAAGAAGGACTAGTTTCTGCAGCATCAGCTCACTTACTGTTTCACTAATTACATCAGTTTAGTCCTCTGGTTCACAAAACCCCATCCAGCCTATTTAGTGTTAATACTTTTTCTTACGGCCCAACACTAGTAGTTTCTGCAGTTTCAGGAATTTATCAACAACTGAATAGTCTTTTTGCTCCTCCCTCTTCTTTATGGCCACTTTAATCCCATTTCTCTGCCAGCTGTGATCCTCTCCCCAGATGAAAAACTGGAGGATGAGCTTGCAGTCCATAAGACTCTTGCGATTCCCCATTAGATACCTTTGAACGTGACTTCCATCTTCATGCACTTAATGCCCACTATAAGTAAAACGTAATGACTTGATGCAGTTGCATTAATAAACTTCCCAGGTTGGTGTGCGTCAAGTTTTTGGAATAATGCATGGGATTGGCATAGGAGGTATAATCCTAGCACAGTATGTGATTAACAACTGTTATCGCTGCTATGAAAACAGGAAACGGTGAGTAATTATCGAGCTAATAGAGACACTGGGTGTCTCAGCCGGAGAAGATAAAGTGCTGCACTGGCACTTGGAAAGCCGACGCCTAGCTAAGAGCAGCGAGTGGCTGGAGCCCCCCAGGTGCAGGCAGGGCTGACACACGGCTCTGCCCAGACCCCCGGCACAGACCCGCTTCTCGGCAACTTCTGACCCACTAACATGTGTTCCTACAGCCAAGATTCAGCTAGTGAGGGATGGTTAGTGGTGTCTCCACTGATAGCTCCATAACATCACGGGAGGGTTGTCTCATTCTTCGCATTTCCTGGCTGATCCTCCCCAGCCTTCGCCCCCTCCATCCCCCAACAGTCAGTCCAGCCTCTCACATCCTGCTTGAAGCATTATTCCAAACCCTTCTGGTCCGGCCCATTTCAATGAAGATTTAGTGAGTTATATCAAAGTCTAGCCCCAAGACTCAGACCACTGTTAAGCACAATCTCTTCTGGGATGAGCCATGTCTACACAAACACGTAGACACGTTTACTGACGAGCCACTGAGCCACGTGCTGAGTGTGGCAGCCAAGGCTCCAGTTTAGGAAGGGGCATCCCTGGGCACAAGGGGCTCATTTACACCATGAAACCTTCTACACCCCTTTAGTCATTCTATGCTTACATGACTTAGTCACCTAAAGATGGCAATAGGTTGAAGCACAAGAAAAAGGGACAACTAGAATAAGATACGTACAAACACACGTGGAGGAAGACCTCTAGGTTAGGGAAAATAAATAAATAATTGCCATGTCAGCATGCTCCTTTCTCTGAGAATGAATGTTCGGGGACCTTAACGTCACTTAAAAATGTACACGTACTGTCTGTGTCACCAATTCAATGGTCAGAAGCTTGAAATCCTGTTTTGCTTTTGTGTTTAAGTCCTAAGAGAGGAAGGACAGATTGAGCTATTCCTTTACTCTGGCCACGGTACATAATTTATCAAAAATTACTCCTTTTGCCTTCCAACGGCTCTGAAGGTTCTCTATACCGTGTCACAACGAACACAATGAGAGACCATTTTTTAAAAAAGGACACACTGATGAGATTCACATCAAGATGCAACAATCATAAAGCCGAAATCAAACCGAAATGATCTCATTACGTAACTTTTTGTGGGTAGTGGTGGTGGGGATGCGGCTTTGGTTATGGGGGTTTTTTGGGGCATGGGGGTGTGAGGGCTGGGGGTTATTTTCATGTGATTTAGATTAGTTACTGCCTTACTAATGAACGGTCAGATTCGTTTATTTCCTTGTTTTTTGTTTTTTTTGTTGTTGTTGTATGTTAACCTCTAAGAGCCACTTTGATTGTTGTTTGTTTTGGAAGGGAGGGGTAAGGCTGGATGATTGCATTTGCATTTCTTGCGCTGCAAGGAAGCATCTCGCTGCAAAGACAAAAACCCTTATCTGCATCTCCTGGATTCATACTGGCACAACAAAGATCACATCCTGCCCAGATTTTTCAAAGGTAATAAAGATGCCTGCCAAATATCTTGAGATCAGTCCGTGCTATTCCTTGCAACACCGACAGCTAAAAATATTCCAGCAGCAAAATTCTCGTTTTTACTGTAAAGCCGAAGGAAAAAAATATTCCATCTCCTCTTGTGCTAATAAAAATGTCAAAAGAGAGATCTCCCAGAATCCAGGGGCTTGCTCCATTTGAAATTTTGACAGAAAAATTTTCCTGGCCCCTACCTCTGCCTCCTGTGCTGAACTGGTGTAGGATGCAAGCAGTGCGACTTCCAGGAAACGAACAGCTGCCTGTCTTCTTCAGGAGATTATTTTAAGCACATTCATTACAAAGGAAACATTGAATCCTCTTTCGTTAAAGAAACCAGACACTAAACGGATCGAGAAAGAGAGCTAAGGAAAGTGATTTACTGCAAATATCTTAAATCAACTATCTAAAGCAGACTAAGGTCCCGTGCTATGTAGAGAGGTGCAGAGCAGACCAGTAAAAATAATTTACTATCAACAGGATGCGCTGGGCAACAGAGGCATTGCTGAAATGTGTCTTCCTCCCTCCTAAAAGCTCTGAGGGGCTCTGGTGTTGTAACATCAGCTCATTTAAGGATGTGGACACAGCTGAGGGGAGGACCAGAATCCACACTCTCCTGAAGGTTACAAGAGCTTGCAGGGAAATTCAAGTGCCACAAATTACAAGACCATCGTCCGTCACGGGGAGCCCTAGGAAGGGCACAACTCCCAAGGAAACGGCTCACTGAAGGCACGGTATCAAGCCTTGGGTTTCGCGACGTTGACACCTTAAAATGTGTTTATTGCCAAGTGAATTTTTTTGCTCCATTTTAAGTTTTCTAATATTCCCCCCAAGAAAAACACAGTTATTTCCATTAGGAGTTTTAAAAAACAATTTTCAAAGACCACTTAAGTTAGTTCAAAATGACACGTATCTTAGACTTTTCCCCCAGAATTCTCCTAGGGGAAGGACATGCCAATGCATGGCCAAACAACTCGAGGAGGGGTGCAGGCTTCTAAACTCCACCACACTCACCGAGTGGCTCTGGGCAAGATTTGGGCGACAAATATTTATGAAAGCAATCCAAGGAGATGAAATAATTTTATAATCTGTCTCCTGAAGAGCAGATTTTTGGTGGTTTTCTTTCTCCCCTCAAATATCTAGACAGTTCCTGTAGACTGCAAAATATTCTGTTGTTTGTCAAGTTTTGGACAAACCTCTTGATTACACACCCCACCCCCACCCCCCCGCCAAAAGCAATTCCTCCTCCTTTTTTTTTTTTCCCCCCTTTTATAGCATTTACCGAAGGAAAGGCACATTATCAGAAATAGGGATTGCACACGAGGGAATCTGATTGATAGGCTGTAATAAACAACATTATAATTCAACCAGTGGCTCTGATAAGGTAATCTGATATATCAGAAGTGCAAGAAAGAAGAGGGAATATCTGCAGAAAATGATTGTAGCTTTTGGCTATATTGCTGTTTTCTTCCACACATAGAGATCGCGGCAGCGAACTGAGGTACAAAGCTACTTAGTTCAAAGGATATACACATCAATCACAGATTTTGAGGAAGCTGAAGTGGTATTTAATAGATCCATCACCGTTCAAGTGCATCACGAATGGGGGCTGAAGTGCTTCTAAAGCCTGGTAAGGGATGGCAACGCTCTCCAGCATTAGGATGGCAAATGTCGGCTCAAGCTGTGGGGATTGTCAAGGCGACAGGGGATAGGGCTCTGGCAGGGTCCCCCACTTTGAATTGTAGCCCCAGAAGGAGAGTTCCTCGACCAGTCAAAGGGCTCTCCTCCAGCGGGGCGACAGAAATAATAAACCGCTTTCACTGAAATCTTCTCACGTTTCTCAGAAGTATTCAACACAGACATGACTTTTCAGTTGTGAAGTAATTTCTTAATGGAAATTGGAGGTAATTAGCGCAGCAAGAACCTTTCTATCCTGTGGACAATACAGTGATAACAACAGAACCTCCATTTTGGACTTCAGGGAAAGCGAGGTCAGCTCAGCTCTTCTCTAAGTCACGCCTTATCATTCTGCAACTCCTCTTCAGGTGAAATACAAAGCTCTCTCACTACCATATCCTGCTGGAAGTTATAAAAATAAACCTTCCCCCTACTCCATGGTGACTGAAGGCAGCAGTGGCACATAACACTCAGTTTTTTGCAAAGCGATGTTAGCTCAGAATATATTAGCGAACATTAAAACAACAACAAAAAAAAATACTTCTGAGGAAGGAAAGAACACGCTATTCCCCTTGTCCTGAAGAACAGTAAAGATGCTTTTTTTCCTCCTTCCTCCATCTCTACCATTTCCCCTTGGCTTGTTGTCCCTTCTCTTTAGTCCTTTGAGACATTCGTGTGGTTCATTCTTGTCGCAAACGTAAACGCTCGTTTACTTTACATGTCCTGAGCACGGTATGTGAACGCCTTTGCATCCACAAACACAGAGCAAGGCTCTGCCCCAGAGGCCACAGTTCTCCACAAATACCCAGCAGAGCAGAGGTTTCTATTCTTGCCCCTCTGAAGGTGGTAGCGGCATTGAAGAGACTGACCCCAATGTCTCGTTCAAGTCCACGCTCACCCGGAAATTTCACTCGCCAAACGCTCTCTCTCATCTCTCCTTGCCTCATCCCACTGCAGCTCTTCCTGGGGTTCAGGACCTGACAGTCGCGAGCACGAGGGGAAGCTGGAGGCACCGTACAACTGCAGGATCCGGCAGGCATGGGAAGAACGCATCTCGCGCCCAGGTTTGCAGATCAAAAGGTGCGTACGGTTGGTGTCATTTTAAATTTTATTTAAAGACCCTGAATCAAAGCTTCTCACTCTCGCTGCTGCCTCATGCTGCAGCTATAGCCCAAATCTCATGGCTTTTTTTTTTTTTTTGAGAACAAAATAACAACATTTTACCAAATTACACCACCTATCAATCTGCCTTGGTAAATACTCCTTAGCACCCAGAGGTGTTGAGAGGATCATCCAAAGTTTCCAGAGAGGCACAAAACCCACAGTCATAAATTGCAGAGCTGTCCCTTTTTTAGGCGATGGATTCCTTTAGCGTGTAATTTTGCACGGCACAGTTGGCCTGCAAATCCCCCTCCATGCATTGGCATGTATTTTATTTACTACAGATACGTTTTGATCTGCTTATCGTAACTTTTAAAACCATCAGCCCCAGCTGGACATCATAGTGCTTTCTGCCAAGACAGTAATACGCTGGCCTCCCACGTTCCCTAATTGGGGAGGCACAGCTATCCTTATTAACCTCATTATTTTGCTCAGGAGGGATTTAATCCACATCCTTTTCTTAAGACTATGGCAGAGCACATTGTGTTCCTTATTCCCAATTCAGCTGCTGAAAAATAAGAGTTTCTAGTAATAAAGATGCCTGCCAAATATCTTGAGATCAGTCCGTGCTATTCCTTGCAACACCGACAGCTAAAAATATTCCAGCAGCAAAATTCTCGTTTTTACTGTAAAGCCGAAGTAAAAAAATATTCCATCTCCTCTTGTCTATCAAGAGGGTTGTCTGAGCCAATTCAGATGGGCCTGGTTATGACATGGTGGACCCAGCCAGCACATCTTGGCTGCAGGAACTGATGGGCTTCGAATGTCGTTTGGCAGCACTTGTTACAGATAGTGTCTAGGGTTGGTTCCTTGGCTCTGCAACATACAAATACAGATTTGTTCACTAGCTCTAGGTTAGGAAAAAAAAAAAAATCTCTGTAAGGCTGCTCTCCAAACAGAAGGGATCATTTTGAGAAACCTCTTTTTGCACTGTGCCTGTGTGTGCCTGCCTTGGGTGAACAGAGATGCATCCCGCTTTATTTCTGTGTGGCACGGATGCGATGGGGGAAGGACTGCTGCATGTACTTTGCATCGCCAAGTGCAGTATTGTTGAGGCTCCTCTTGTTTTCCCTTCTATTTCTGTGTGTCACAAAGTCTTTTGCTGGCCAGCAGTGATGACCTGTCTGACTCCTGCCTCTCTCAGGCTGTGCTGTTCAGAGAAGCAGGAGGACGGTCACCTGTCTTTAAAGCCCTTTGTCTCACCATGAGATCTTCTACGGCCAGGTCTGAGGTTCTGTCTTGAGGAATGTTTCAGGAAGTCACAGCTGGAGATGGGAGATCTCCTTTTCTACACAGAAGATTCTTATATTTAGCGAGCCCAACTGGAGATGCCTATTCCTATGCCAGAGCTGGGAGGGGGCTGCTGAGAAACCAGAACCCAGAC